>NC_052958.1:34215503-34518594 GCF_013358895.1 Oreochromis aureus | reverse complement strand
ACACTCGCACATGCACAAAACTTCAGTGCCAGGGGACACTCAGACTTCCCTCCACACCTTGTAGCTTACTCTGTTGGGTAAACCTCGGCATCATGAAAAAAGACAAATTACAAATACCGGAAAATGACACAAATGTTCATTTTAGATGTCTGACGCACAAGTGGAAGGTTAAACAAGACCTTTTTCAAACAAAGAGCATTCTAATGGAAACTTTGGAACTGTGTTAATGTTTAATTGTGTGTGTGTTTTATTTTAATACTTTTATTCAACTGAGTTTTATTTATAGAGCGTTAAATCACAAAAACAGATCCCTGTGTTTTAAATTGTAAGGTGAAGACACTATCATAATAGAGAGAAAAGACCAATGAAAAGATGAGCAGGCACTTGGCAACAGTGGGAAGGAAAAACTCCCATTTAACAGGAAGAAACCTCTGACAGAACCAGGCTCAGGGAGAAGCACCTTTTCCAAACGTCCTAGTTTTATTTTTAATACTTACACTCTTTTTTACTTTGCGTCAAAATTATTAGCTCCCTGATGACAATCTTCAGTTGGGTATCTTTTTTGCTCCATAACAGCCTGCAGTCATTTGTTGTAAGTTTCATTCACATATCCTGACAAATTCCAGGCCATTCTCTGGTAAATCTGTCAAGCTTCTCCAGATTTGATGGTCTTCTTGCATCGATCTTGGTCTTCACCACACAGATTTTCAATGGGATTCAAGTCAGGGCTTTGTGCAGGCCAGTCAGTAATGTTCACTTTGGTCTTCTCTACGCTTCCTTTCACCTTGAGGAGATGTACACTCCTCCATTCTTTGGCCAAATCACCTCTTTGGTCAAAGAGCTCTAATTTTGTCACAGCAGACCAAAGGACGTGCTTCCATTATGCATAATCTCTCACCAGGCTGTCTATAACATTCCTCAGTCTAACTTAAAGGGGCATTTTTTGTAGAAGTGGAGCTTTTCTTGGTCTGTAACCTCACGGTCCATTCCTGCACAGGGTTCTAATGATTTTCATCATTGAGACGACAATTCCTGACATGGCAGGTCTTGGCAGTTGTTCTGAGGTCTTTAGACACATCTCTCACTACTTTTCCTTCCAGAGTCTTACTTTCTTCCTCTGTCAGGCTTGTTCCGCACTGTGTGGCTCTCTTTGATACTTCTTGATATTTCTCACTCCAGTTTGTGACACTTGGAAATGCTATATTAACTTTGTATATCAATCTCCTGTTTTGTGAGCATAAAAAAAATATTTTTCTCAAGCCTAAATTGATTTATCTTGTTTTGGGTTGCCTTTTTCAAATGACAGCTCAAACCTTTGCTGAAGTTTGTATACTGTGTGTAAATAAAATATGCCTCAGTTTCAACTTCATTTTACAAGCTGTGAGCACTACAAAATTAAAACACGTCATTGCACATCAATGGTCTGTGCTATAGCTCAATAACGGTCAGTTTCTCAGGGGGCTAATATACTTCTCCTGGTCCTTTTTGGTGTTTTTTTTTAATAATTCTAAAGAAAACTGCTCTGTTTAGAAACACTTTTTTGAATTATCCCTTGTTAAAAATTGAGGAAAGAAAAGCAATTTCATGGGGAAGCTAGCGCTATTAGTTTTGTGCTCATCTGCATTTCCAAATATAAAAGTTACATACAATTCACACAGCAGTAAATGCTTTCCCTTGCCCCTAACATACTAAATTGTCTTACGTCTAAAATTTGTGATAAAAGAGTTCTTGTTGTTTTTTTTAAATAACATTTCCTTTAGTGCCAAAATGTCATCCATACACAACATTTTTATTTGATTGCACTGCTGCAAGGTCCAAAACGCATGTCTCTAATGACACATCAAAAAGGTTAACCCTGGCTCTACACGGGAAGAACTGCATTCAGATGACTTGTGCATTGATTGCAGAGCTCCAGCCTTCGACTCATTAGACCAGTTTTTAAAGCCATTCACCATGGGGTTAATCCTCGACACAGATGAGTGGTTCCCAGGAATGCCCAAACCTTAGTGGAAGCTCAAACTGTGAGTTACACAACTAAATATCGGAACTTGGTAACTTTTCAGAGCTATGGTACATTTACTGTGGGTAATTCACGTATGCTGTGACATACAGGGAATACTGCCCTCACGTATGAGAATATCTGACTCCTTTAAACTTTTTCGCTGCTTTATTTATTTTCTCAGTTGCAGGAAGAGAAAATGATTAACACGTCACAGCCTTTTGCAGTTCTATAGTAGACTGCCTTAGGTTTCTCCTTAACTTTTGCATCCTCTTTGCACCCATCTCATATCAACACTAGAACCATATGTATCCATTTAATTAGCTCTGCCACTTCATCTCCTCAGTCAGGCCCTCTTGGGGATGTCAAACTACCATAAGAGGCTCTTCTTATTTAAAGTGAGTCTTCTGTTCCCAGGGATGCAGGGAAGAAAATCCAGAGAGAAGACTGATGACACCAACCACAGGATGGAGACTTAGAGAGTCATTCTTGTAGGGTTTTTTTTTTTTCCAAAAAGGAAAATCTAGTAGTAAAGAAAAACAGACTGCGGAGAATAAAAAATTAGGGAAAGGCAAAAAATAAGGAAGATAAGCAGAAGTCGTCGGATTGGGAATGAACATATTAGCAATTCATCGATCTTCAAAGAGTGGGGCTGGAATTGCACAAGCAAGCCTGTATACAAAGATGCGTGCGTTCGCACTCTCTCACACACACACACACACACACACACACACACACACACACACACACTCTCCCTAATCCTGCCTTCAGGGCTGTCTTTAGTGGTCCGTGGTACATCGGTGAACACACTACAGGGCAAACTGGGAGCCTCCCTGAGACACAAATTCATATTCACCATGTGCCAGCTGAATCAAATAGGTATGACTGCTATAAAAAAGTGAAACTGCAGAGTGCCTTTGTACATGTGTGTTGCTCAACCTACTGTAAGAAATCTCCATGAAGGTGAAGGTCACATTCATCCACAGACAATTTAAATCCAGACTGTGTCGATGTGTTGGAGCTGTAGGGCCAGAGAGACTGGTTTCCATACAGCTGACAGATAAAGGCTTAATATTAAAGCCCAAGGGACAGTAACTGCTTCTTCCTTCATGGTGCTGGTACACAGCTTCTCTCCTTTTTTTACCTTCTCCCAGCTTCCCAGCCAACTCCCAGCTCATGGCACTACAGAGGGCTGGGGGCCGAGGATGCAGCATCAGAGTTCCTCCTCTGATGTGTGTGCATGTGTGTTTGTTTTCCCCCAGACCCTTGCCATGTGTTTATCCCCATCCTCGCCTCCCATATTCTTTTTTTCGTTTTCTGTTTTTTTTTCCCCCCCAAATCCTACAAAGTCAGGAAACAGGCAACTGGGGGAGGAAAGGCAAGGAAGAGCGAGCAGGAGCCCAATTTTTGTATTTTCCCAAGGCAGCCAAAAAGGGCTGAAATAATTACACCTGCAGTTTACAGTTTACAGCTCCACAACACACAGGTCAGAAGAAGAGAAGTAAAAAGCCTAAGGACGTATTAATTTCCTTTGGGAATGAACCTGGTGGACTAACAGCAATGTTTTACAAAATATAACGAAGCTCCTTTTAATTCTAACTATCTGCAGCTCAGTGAGGAGCCAAATATCAAAAGCACTTCTCTAGTCAGAGCCAAATGCCACATTAAGGAAATAAGTGCTTTTATTTTTATTCAAATCAGTAAAATAAATGTGATTAGTTGGGAAATAAAAATAAAATAAAATGTATGCCGAAAATGATCGAACCATTCAGCTGCAAGGAATTCACAACATTTACACAATCACCACCATCTCACCACACCTGTCTGTTAATCCACAGCTAGATCAGACCAATCCAAGTCCTACAAGTAGCTCCTGATTGATTTAATGTCACAGCTATGGCTATCCAGTCTTCTCGGGTTCAACTTTTCCAAGCTGTTTACAAGGCTTTCTTTTTTTAAAGCATGTTAAGTCTGTCAAAGACCTAGTCTAGCCTTTTGGATTCATTTCTATGCATCGATGTGGGGAAAAAAAGAGGAAAAAAATGCCTCCAACCATGAAAGAGGAGAAGAGGGAGGGAGTACAGTAAGAAAAGGCATGTCAAAGATGGATCTCTAAATGCCAGTATAATGGCCATAGAGGAACCAAACCCTCACTAATTAAGTGCGTCTCCATTTCAACCCAGTGGAGCAGGTCGGTTAATTAAATGACCAGCCGTCAGTGTCTGCCAACTGCTTGTTGCTGTATTTTGGGGGGGGTCTCACTGAGGTCCAATTTAATTTGCGTGAATCTAACTAACAGACAACCTGAGGCGATGGCCCCAAAGCCCAAGCCCACACACTGTGTTAGTGTGGGGAGTGCAAGCGTGCACTTAAGCTGCTATTCAAAGGCTTCTTCACAGTTCAGTCATTTCGGATTGACTAGGGTGGCATTTTCAATTTTCTCAACATGTATTTATGTCCTCTGAATGTTTATGTTGGAAAAGTGTGTGTGTGTGTGTGTGCTGGAAGGACTGCATACACCTAGATTTCATATCTCCATAAAACAGCTTTTTTTAAGGAAAGCTTTAATTCCCAGGATGCACTTGGAACAGTCCTGATGTCCATTCCAGACCTAAGCACTGAAGGTTTATCTCAATACCAAAGCTTCAGAAGTTAAATTATCCTTATTAGCCCACTGTTCCTGTTCTACAAAAACTAAAAAGAAACAAAACTATGACAAAGAGCAAAGGAGAGTACAGAAACCAACTTAATGTGGCTTTACCAGCAGATATCCATAAATCTGTGGATTGCAGTAGAGATTAACTGTGATCTGGTTCTTTACTGATGAAAGTTCTTCTTTGGAAATGGCCGAATTCTTTTCTTTTTTTTTGAATTATTGTTAATATTTTGTTAAATTATATATAGGATTTCTAAGAAACTGAAATAAATGCCACTTTTTTCAGCTTTTTTGCATTAGTGAAAACTGAAACTAAACTAAAACCAGGGGTATATAAAAAAAAAAAAATCATGTTAAATAAAATAAAAAAAATAAAAAACATTATGCATGCACAAAAATAAGAAAAAGCTTTTTATTTTCAGTCTTTTGAGTCAAATTTGATTTCACAACCTGCCTGAAAAAACTTTGGCGCCGTATTTATTTAGACTTGGAGTGTCTACATGACAATTTTAATGCAAAGCGTCTGACATGCGATTCAACCGCTTTTCAAAAAGTATTGCGCTTGTACAGTAAGACTTGTTCTTAACTTCTGGAAGAAAAAAAATCAGGGCCTGTAAAATGCCCTGTTATTGATAACATTAAAAGAAAAACTGAAACTGACACTCAACTCATAAAAAAAGCAAAACTAAACATTTTCCATCTATAAGACGAAATGAGCAAATCCACAAAAATGAAAATAAAAACTACTTGGGAAACAAAAGTGTAATAAATCTGCTCTGATCTATTCCTAGAAAGGAAACAAGGCAGACATATTTTCAGCTTGAATCTTTACATATAATTCACCTGACATATGCTGAGGTGTGTGAGGGGAGCCGGTGCCTGTACTGATAAATTCTGACTGGACTTTCTCCAGGGTGTCCTCCAGTCTAATGCACTGGGAGGGTGAAGCCTGCCAGCTATAGGGTGCTGTGGTGCGTTGAAAAAAACAAACCCCCCTTTTTTTATCCAAACAGCATGAGGCCTGAGAGAAAGAGAGCGAGAGTCACCACCGTATAAACCCTAACACTACCCACTGCCCCTGGGCCTCCCCAAGAAGCTCTCAGTCTCTGACTGGGAAGTTTGTGCTCTCTCCCTCTCTCCACCAGACAGGATATAATGCTTTCCACATGTGAGAGAAAACAAGGGAGGGAACGGAGGGCGGAGGAGTAGAGGAGGGGGAACAAGAAAAGCTAGGAAAAAGTGGGGCCGGGTCAGAGTAGAGCAGTAAAGTGAGGAGAAAGATAGGAGGGAAAGAAATGCAGATTGAAATAAGCTTCAAAAGCTAGGGGACAACATCTAAATAAAACTAAGATCGCAAAAAAAGATGTCAGATATTAACATTTGATCAACTTTTTTTTTTAACTTTGGTAGATAATAATGAAGCGGCAGTAATGCGTAACAGAAGACTGGTATGAGGACTTGTTTGTGGAACTAAATAGCTTTGCCCTCATTTAAAACAATGGCTAAGCTGCATTTCAGTTTCGTTACTTTATCCTTTCTTTCATCAACTTAATGTTGTGCTTTCCCACAAAATCTAGAGGTTGCCATTTCAACAGAACAAACTGGGAGAGTTAAATAAACAGAAAACACAACTGCGGTGCAGCCATGTGGTGGACATTGTCTTTGCTAGCTCACAATATACTTGTAAGTACAGAAGACAAAACATGGCACGGTAAAAGGTGGAAATGTGGCCTAGCTGTAGTCCACACTTAAGAACACTGACATAACCTAGTTAGATTCAATTCAATGTGACTCAGTTTTATTTATACAGCGCCAAATCACAACAGCAGTTGCCTCAAGGCTTTTTATATTGTAAGGTGAGACCCTACAATAATAGAGAGAAAACCCCAACAATCATATGACCCCCTTTGAGCAAGCGCTTTGGCAATAGTGGGAAGGAAAAACTCCCTTTTAACAGGAAGAAACCTCCAGCAGAACCAGGCTCAGGGAGGTGCGGGGCCAACTGCCACGACCGGTTCAGGGTGAGGGAAAGAAGACAGGAGAAAGACAATTATAATCTACATTATCTTAAAGGCATGATTGGCTGTATCTACGTTTGTGGTATTCCAGGATCATTAATGTTGGTGGACATTGGCAGGTTTTGTTTCTTCCCCCCATATATTGTCATAATGTTGGAAAATGTAACAATAACCAGTCACATATAACAATGTGACTGGTCACTTTCAGCGTTGAATATCTGGACCAACATTAATTATGATTGCCCAGAAACAACACAGGGATATTGGAAACACCTATTTTAGGTCTGGCAAACAGTGTTAAAAAATTAGGACTAGTTGTGCAGTGTATTGTGCAGCAACCGCTGGCAGAAATGAGAAGGTCTCAGATACAAAAAATAATAATTAAAAAAAAAGAATCACAGTTTAAAAAACTGATGTAACTACATCCTAGCACACATCACCCAAAGGTTGCAGTTTTGTCCCATTATCCGGCTTCTTCCTCTTAGCACAAACTGTGGGGTGTGCCTGTCAAAGTACATGTGGTATGAGACTTTGGTCACAAGTCATTACCTTATGGTTTTCCCCACATGAGGTCTTTGAAGTCAAGGCAATCGAGTCATTAAAACAAGGCCTCAGGCCACAGCAACCACACACTAACAGCTGACTAATTGGATATACTGAAACCTTATGAAAAACTAATTCTTAATAAGGACGTTGCTAATTGTTAATAAAAGATTACATAGTTTTAAGGATGGTGCAATATGTACAATCTTAGAGATAGACTTTTTACACCGCCCACACAAACTATATTTTATTTTATATAAATATAATATGTGTCTGCAGTGGCATCGGGCCTGCAGTGGGTTATGGGAATAACATCTTGCTGCTAAACTGGAGCCAATGTGAAAACGTTCCAAAGGCTGATCAAAGCTGCATACCTGAGCACCCCCATTAAGGTGATAAAATCTATGGAGTAAAAGTGGGCGAAGACAAAACCCCACACACTGTGGTCAAATTAGTTTAAACAAAGGAACGCATGATAATGAGAAAATACTGTTTTTAGAAGTGCTTTGATTTTTTTTTCTCTGTATCAAGACATCCAGAAATGAGTTTTGTTTTTTAGTAAAACACCAAGCACTGTGCAGACCTACAGTTTTTGTTTGTTTGTTTGTTTGTTTGAATGAACAGGGACCACGTTAAGAAGTATACTTGATGGCAAAAACACTTGTCAGTTACTGTATTGATCGGGTTATTAAAGAGTTATCTGATCAATACCTTCAAATAATAGTAACGGAGCTGAAAAGTGAGGGAAAGGGTGAGTCATTTCCTGTTAAGCATCAGCCACACTGACATTGTACTACATGTCTGGTATTTTTTATTTTTTTAGAAGTTCATCATAAGTCAAAAAATAAGGTCTCTGGGATTATCCCTTTCAGAAACTACAGCTCCCAGTGAAATGACAAATGACCCACCTGGAGCCAAGAGGCGGCACAGCCATAGAAACCAAGCAGCGTCTCCAAAACACTTCACCTGCGGACCGGGCTTCAACCACCTCAGCTTGCCAGCAATGTCTGGCACCACAAGTCCCAGTCACACCCTAGTGGTAACCCTGGCAGGGCGAAAACTTCATACCGACTCTTGAGCTGGACTTGGAGATCTCAAAAGAGTGTGTGAAAATGCTGAGATTGACAAACTGTAAGCCGCTGACCCGCATGGCTCAAAGGCCTCATCACGCAGCACCAATAAAATTCAAAACTTTGATATATTTCCTACTAAGAACCTCCTCACCCCCACCCACCTCCCTTACAAAAAAGTGAAGGGACAATCAGATGGGGCGCCTGCACTGTCTGCACAAACTATCTTGGATTATCTTCACATTCCTATGCTGTTCACTCATCTGCAGGCGCTTTCACTTGCAGTTTTTCAGACATTGATGAATGCATTATGAACACACAAACGAGCCACAAACGTCAACTGAAATTGTCAACATAATTTGAACCAGTACTAACTGACTCCGTAGTCACTGTACAATAAAATTTAAAAAACAATTAAAAAAAAAAAAAAAAAAAAAAAAAAAAACATGAATAAACTATAGAGAGGAAATCAAATTATGCAACGGCCCTCACTTATGAGAGTGGTACAGAGATTCATACGAATAATGATAAATTTCTAGATCATGCGTACCATAGGCAGGTAAATGTGAGCGGGAACGAGAGATGGTAAAGAGATAAAGAAGAATAAGAGACGTCTAAGAAAGAAAAGGTTCCTGGGGTGGTCTCCTCCTCAGGTTTCTGAGCCTGATGTGAGATCATGTCTGGCCACTGTTAGAGGGTCTCTATAGACATGGGGCTTTGTTCTAATTCATGTACTCTAAGGGCAGTTACATGGACTGATTAACCAAGGCGAGGATCGCTCTAAAGGGAAGGTTAAACAACAGGACACTGGATTCGACTTTGCAAGCGAAACTAGTGCAGCTTCCTGCTGCTGACACTTGCTGGCATGACTGAAAGTACTGATTAACCCCAAAAAGTAAACAAAATGTCAAATGCACAACTTTTTGCAAAAGGTATTCATGAAACTATAGATGTAAAGCTTGATATTGTGTTAATATGGAATTTCCTGGTAATAGCAGTGTTTTAAAGTGGATCGATGTCATACCTGATAGGGCTGTGCGATATGACCAAAATCTCATATCCCGATATTAAGACATCTATCGTCCGATAACGATATAAATCACAAAAATGTAACATTTTCTGTAAATTCTGTGAATGTCGGGCAGCTCGACTTGCGTGAAGTGTTTCCAGCTGGGCGTCGCGTACCTGGAGTCGAGTGCTTTAACTGATGCATGAAACGATACATTTTTAGACATAGGTTGTAACGGCCGCCGTTTTCTTTGTGAGTATTTATTACACAGCGTGCTGCGGGGAAAAGCCTGTTCTAATGTTTGAGTCTAAGGTTTATTTTTTAGCACCTGACGGCTCTTTTTTGCTTCTCATCCGTAAATACTCTGCATCTTTCATGTGATTCAGTTTATTTTGAAAAGTCTCAACAGGATCTTGAGCTTTATTGTGAAAGGTTTATGTGGAAAATAAACAAGCGGACACGAGGTGGTTTTACCGTCGTTGTTGCTAACGACAACACATAAAAACAAGCGCTTGTCCGTCTGTAGTGTGGTTATATTAAATATAAGAGAAAGAGAGAACTTTAGGAAATTAATGTAGCCACTACAGTGACCATCAAAATAATGAAAAAATATTGCCGTAAACAGTTTATTTTGCGACACCACGAAACAAACGATAGCGTAAAATGAAACGATAGACGTTTTTATATCGTCATCCGATATATATCGTTATATCGAACAGCCCTAATACCTGATGTTAAAAGAGAGAGCACCAAATCGCAACAGCTGCATCAGGGCACTTTACATTGTATCGTAAAATTACTAAGCAATCACACAAACCACTATGAGCAAGGGCTTTGACAGTGTGAGAAAAAAAAATCCCTCTAAACAGTGGCATAACTAAGGGAGGTCTCAGGGTCACCTGATCTAGCCCAAACTAGAAGGTTTCTTCAAAAAGGGAAACATAATGTTACAATATGACTGTACTGTAAATTTAAACATATCACGACTCACCCATGTTGCAATGCGGGCCCCACCCGTGCGTGCAGGGAGCAGAGTCTGAACAGTAAAAATGTGTCATTTCAAATATAGATCCAGAAAGCCACCACATGCAGATACCACTTTGTGCACATTTTGAGCCACAAAATGTTTTCAATCTTTGCCCACTGGTTTAAAGCTTCATAACATATAAGAGGCTTCTGTTGTGTCGATACATTGGTCTTAAATTGAATGTCGTCTGTGTTAAGCAATGGAAACTCCCTAACTTGGACAAAATAAACCACCACACACACACCCCAAAAATAACCTTCCTAAAGATTCAGTGCGTGTCAAACTAAATGTACAAAACACATTTTCCTGATAAAGCAACAGGTATCAACCGTAACATACAAATGACAACGCGGCGAATGGATTTTTCATAAATGCACTGTTATTAACACTGGAGGTCATTACAGCCTGAATAATGAGTGCTGCAGTGTAACACAGCACTGCTATAGCACAACATTCGTCTTTATGGCATGAGATGATTAACTGGATGCAGGATTTGTGTTGGCTACTTTTGCGTGCTGAGGGAGGTAACCTGGGAGCTGTGGTGAGGAAGAAAAACAGCGAACCCATGCTTGGCCAAATTACAGAAATATATAAGGACATTTATGCACAGTCATATAGACGTACACATGAGGATGGAACAAATAACACAGCTTGAGACATCACACGTTGAGAAGTTTGTTCATTCTTGTTTGACACCTGAACGGTTTAAATTGGCAAACGCTCTGTGTCTGTATATGAGCAGATTATATAAAAAGGAGGACAGTTTTTGAGTTGTGACCCTCATTTGCGGCAGGAAACCTCACTGCCAAAGTACACACATAAAATGCACACACACAAATTTCCTCTTTTACCTGTTCAATTTGTAGGAACACTATCTCACAGGATACCGACCCTGCCTGACAGAAAACAGTGAAAATTATTCCAGGCAGAGGAGGAAGAGAGACATAGAGAAAGAAAAAATAATGGAAAGGAAGAGGAAGTAGGAAGAGGAAGAAATGAACAGTGATCAAGCAGATGACGACACGAAAGTGACCCATGATAAAAGCAGAGAGCTGGTATTTGAGGTTGAGGGTCTCTGGAGAGATCAAAGGCAGAGAAGGAGAAGACAGAGGCAGAAAAAGAAATGCAAACAAAGAGAGATTAGACATGTGCACCTGTTGGTTTTGGCGCGCATGGAGTGCAGTCGATAGGCCCAGAAACTCTTATGTAGACCTTTGGTTAGGAAAAGAAATACGACTTACAGCGAGCCCAGTGATTATCTTGGACCTAACATAGACCTTGGACTTCGGATGTGATCAAGTGGTTGGCACATTGGCTTCAAATCAAACCCAAACACGCTGCAAATACTTGTATGTCATATGTTTTCACATCCATTACTCATGAGTAATTAGCAATGTTACTCACCCCTGTTTCTTCAAGTTTGTCTGCTTTTAACCAAAGTTATGTTTGTAGAGTCACTGAGTCGAAATGATTCTACTTTTATAATCACGTCTTTGAGATGTAAGCTCCTTAACCCAACACTTGCACCAACTTTAGCTAAATCAAGGCAGGCGCAAGAAAGGCTTCAAATGCAACATTAAGAGCTGCTGACGGCAGAATTAACACAGAAAAGGGGAACAAATGAGCCAAACCCTTTTGTCTTTCTAAAACACGATAATATATATTTATTAGTGAAAACTAATAGTAGTAGTCAGACTTTAACAACCCTCTCTCAAAGACATGTCTGACTCTTCTGATTAGAGTGAATGCAGCTCCCATTTATGTCACCTATCTCAATCTAAAGGTAGCTTAGCTAGATGGCAGCTAACTAATAAAATAAATAAAAGAAACTGATGACGGTCCATCCCACTTATTCATCTGTGGTGAATAAATGTATTATTTGGCAATTGAGCATACATTTATTTAACTAGCACAAGTGGAATTATGCCTACAAGCTAGGGCTGGGCTATATCATACCGTTCACGGTAATACTGGTGTAATTTTGGGCAATGATAGGAAAATGAAATATCGCGATAGAATATGGGTAAAACACGCATGCGCAGTGCCTATGTTTACATACGCACATGGCGGCGACACAGAATGAGAAGAGCGAAAACGGATCGTTAAATGAAATGGATGAACCAGAATTGGTTTGTAAAAATGCTGCAACTTCAGTGGTGTGGAGCTGGTTTAGCTTTCGTCCGTCAGATACACAACAAAGCACTATTTTTGGTAGAGCATGCTAGCGGGCCGTCGTTATTACCGTGTTGTTTGGAAAATACGGCACACTTAAAATCAATCCTTTGATTTTTTGAAAGTCAACAGTGTCCCTTATAATCCCGGGTGGCTTATGTATGAATTCTGGTTGTGTTTACTGACCTCGAACCGATATTATGTGGTACACGGCGCTCGAAAATCTGTCAAATGTTTTAGTACGACTTTGCTAAGCTACGAACCCGCACCGCTTGATGGATTGTCGGAGCATTATGGCTATCGTAGGCAGGAGCCTCGCGGAGTGATACGTACTGTGCTTCAACATAATATTACCGTATTGTGTGTGTATAACCTCTTTTTAAGTTTTGTGGATATTATACATGGTTATGGTGAGGATATGTCGGCCAATTTCCACTGGAAATGCCTTTTGGTTAAACTGTCAGCAAGAAATGTGCACTGTTACATTTTTATATAACTTTAATGCACATAAAAAAACAGCTGCTTGTTTAAGTGAAAATACATTGATGGGGTTTTTTGCACTAATAAAGTTGTGGAGTTGTAAAGTATTTTGTCTAGTGTCAATTATATCGTCAGTTATATCCTTATCGCAAATTTTCAAATGTATATCGTGATAAATATTTTTGGTCATATCGCCCTGCTCTACTACAAGCTAACTCGTACTACATGGTTACATTAAAATGCTTTGCTCTTTGGGTGCTGGGTAATGTTAAAGTGCATTCAGGTTCATGTGTAAGTCCTGAAAGAACGTTTTCATTTATAAAATTTCCATTACAAATGCCGCGTCTATAGAGTCTGTACACATTGGTGGGAATAACATCCATAAATTACAGTACGAAAACCACTGTTATATGGGACCATTTTATCTAAAATCATATAGTCTTTATAACATTTTCTATTCCACCATCTCATATTTGCCTAAAAACTTGGATGGATGGATGGTTTGAAAGACTGCTTAAGGGCAGTAGGTCTCAAAAATGGTAGGTGGAGAAAGTCTTTGGAATTAAAAATATGCATCTGCTTAACTAAACTGTTTTCTTGGTTGGAAATTTGGATTAGATTACCCACTGATATTTTAGTTTTTGTGGTATTTGTCATATTGTTTCAATCCAACATGCAAGCTGAATAAAAATAGCACATTCTTAATTTTTTGTCTACAAAAATACTAAACATATTTTATTCAGAAATTGTTGGTATTAGTTTTTGCCGTGTCAGGTTTGTTGTTTCGTTTTTTTTGTGTGGGCTCAAATGTGGGACTTTACAGGGCCGATTATCTAGGCAATAAGATTTGTGATGCATCTTCATGATAGTAAATATCACTGCCATTTCTTATTTATTTTTCTCCCTATAGCACTTCTTACCAGCAGCCAACTATGTGCTTTGTGTTTTGAATAGACACACATATGAGATTGTCTTTAGCTCAGAATTGAAACAACTAAATTCCCGCAGGGTAGGCAGAATGAGTGAGCAAAGATGTTGGAAAGGGCGAATAAAAAAAAAAAGAAAAACAAAGCAAGCCATCTCCCTTATTATCCATAAATAAATGAATGAATGAATCATCTGGAACTGGCTGAATAAAGAGAAATTTTAGCCTCTGGCAGATTCTCCTGTCTTTTGTCAAGTCTGTGAAGCAAAGTGTTCTCACCCCAGCAAGTACAGGCCTATTGCTTGTATGGTAATTTAAAGAAACATGACTGCCAAGGTGTTTATTTGTATTTTTTAATACCTGCAGATGCAGATTACTCACATTAAATTGAGGAAAATGAATTTAACCAATGCATCAATGTCAGTTTCAGCATTACTGGACCTACAAGCCTGCAGCAACTTTTGGTTTGACCCTTTACTATTAAGTAAAGGGTCAAACCTAGTTCACCTGAAACTTGTGCAAATACAGAATTCGAATTGAAAACCAATATGAACTCTCCTATATGCAAAAGATATAGATATATAGTAAACCCGAGGCGCACACACACACACACACACACACACACACACACACACACACACACACACACACACACACACACACACACACACACACACACACAGTGTTTCATCAACATGTCAACTGTTGGGGGGTGTCAGGGGGTTTTTTTGTTTTGGTTTGGGTTTTTTCCCTGAGCTGTCTAAACATCGAAAACCTCGCCTATTCAGATTCATGAGTCGATCGCTGCTGTGTGCAGAAGCTTGAGCATGAGTGCTTTCAAAAGGAAGAGAGAGGGAGAGAGTTCCCCAAGGACATTCACAAGTTTCTAGTATGTAAATGGAAAATGGCTTTGCTGCTGTAAAAGCCAGGAGGGGGAAGAGACGTGCTTCTTTGATGATGTATGCAGGAGACTTATGACGACTCCTCTCGAAAAAGAATCACCCATTTGGCATTCCTGCTGCGGCGGTCAATGTGCTCGGTTTGGCACCTCATTAAACACCGAAATAATATTCAAATTCTAATAATGGGTAGGTAGACGATATCCGTCCATGATTATACACTTACTATAAAAGTCAGTCTCATTTTTTTTGAGTGCCTTACTTTTTTTCCCCAAAAAGTCAAAATTAGATCCACTTAGTAAGTTAATCATTTTATTTGTTACTTCATTATCTCATACTTTACAATATACAGTCACATCACTAAAACTAACCCAGTGCAGAGGAGTGTAAATCAGTACGCCACTACAAATGTGGGCACAAACACGCGCAGACGCAGACTACGCCACCAGTGAACACAGGTACCTGTTCCCACAGAGCTCAGTATCAGCCTAACAGTGCTTTCACACATAGACCAGGTAACGCAGACAGACTAACGTTTCCGGGAAAGGTAAGAGGTGTTGGCTGCACTCCTGTGACTGGCAGCCATGAAAACAGAGCAGGATTAAAACTCCTACTTGCTTTAGATCAAGGACAAAACTGTGTCAAACACCATCAAAGACTTTTTGTATTTGTGTGTGTGGTTAGTGTTTTGACAACATGTTACAATTATACTTCAATTTTGCTATTTTTGTTTAATAAGTGTTTAACACCTCTCTGTCTTTGTGGTTGATAACTGAATGATTCTTCTCAACATGATGACGGCCAAATTGCTAAACTCGAGCTTTGCAACAGACTATTTCCATCTTTTATATACAGCCTATGTTTTGACTCTAAAACAGGAAGTTCCATGTGGGAAAATGGCTAAAGGAACTCGCATTTGGCAGAGAGCTGTGAAAATGCAAGCCAAAGTCAGATGCCTGTATGCAAATTAGTCATGACATGCTCAATTCAGCTTCACTGAAATCATCAATGGGAGCACGCGGGCACATTTGCATAGACTTGCAAGCATTCGAAAGCAGCGAAACCTGTGAAAAATCTCACGTTTTTGATTGGGGTAGCACGGGCAAGGCTATTTGTAAATCTGAAAGGGAGGCCAGGAGGAAATCTGAAAAGGATGAGCCTCAGACACATTCTGCCAGAGCAAATGAAACATGAGCTCTCAGCTTTGTCTGATTCCCAGGCTACACAGCCAGAGCACATTTTCTGAAAACATGCATTAGTTTTTTAACAATTGTGATATAATAAGTCCATAACAAGTGAAGAAAAGCTGCACATTGTCACCCTGTTCGCTTGCCAGCAAGATACCAGCAGAAAACCTGGCCGGCTGATGATACCGATGCCTGGGCTGGAGTATTTGAGAATAATTGGCATGACACCAGCCGACCAAGCCTAAAACAAACCTGGTCTACTGAAAAGTAAAGATCTGGGAGACAGAAGTGTGGAAGTTGAGAGAGGATGAGGAGGAGTGGATGAGACCGGATAAAATGAGACTGCAGTGTTCTTGTAGAAAGCGTTATAACTGGGCTTCTGCCAGAAAAAACAAAAAGAGAAAAAAAAGAAATCAATGAGACAGACCAGCTTGCTTGGCCATTGACTCAACATTAAGACCTCTCAGCTAGAATGCCAGGACTGATTTCAAAAACGCCGTCTGTCTGTTGGACGGGAGACATTTTCTTTGTGAACCACAGATTTTCTAAATTCAGGAAGTATCTGGTGAAATTACCATCGGGTCACAACCGGGACAAGATCTGTACTGAAAAGCAGTAAAATCATTTAAAGGGATTCTTCACAGGTTACATCACAGAAAGGACTGTTACGTTAAGGAATGGCTTGCAGGTTTTGGGTGAGTACATATAAGTGACGGTATAGTCAGAAGAGATGCAGGCTGTAAATTGTGCAGAAAAACATGTCCGAAACCTGAAAACAGTCTATTCATACTACACCAATACACATCAGTAACAGGTTTGTTGAGCCTGACCACAAGTTGACACACTCAGAAAGCAGGACATGCCAACTGTTTGTTACAACCAAGTCAAACAAGAGGAGACCACATAGAGAACCTGGACAGATGCACTTAAGACAGAGTAAACAAGCATAGGATAACTGGTAAGTTTCTTAAACTCAACGCCTACAAGTGAAATGTGCTGCGAGATCATTTTAAGATTGTCCCCGTGCAACAAGAGCAATATGACTTTATGAGTCAGACCTCATGTGAGACATTATTGGTCATCATTGAGGCACAAAGCAAAGTACACTAACAACCCAAGGGCTCAGTTACCATAGCCAACTTAAATGAGCTCCGTTCTCTGCTAGGGTGACATCTCAGCAGGACTGAAATGGAGTCGAGTGCAAATCCCAACTTGACTGAAAAACCATTATATTGTACTGGCACAATCTATGCAAAGTGTACACAGTACGCCTGGATTTTTCATTGTTTATCCAGGGAACAAATATCATTTTGCAGTCTTTATTTCAGAGAGCTGCACTGTTTGGCGATCTTGAGCAAAGCTGGCCATCTCCGTGTCAAACACTGAGGCCTGTTTGGCTTTCCTAATGCTCATGTTCCATTACTTTTGAGTCAGCCTAAACCAAATAAACCACTCGTTTAGTAGACACATATCTGAGCTCAGAGACACTGATAGCTAAACACAGTTGTGCATGCAGCTTTTTATGAGTCTCCGTGTTTATAAGACTTGTGTATGCGCATGTATAGGGAGACCTAAAGATATGGATAGCGGCAGAGTGCGACTGTAGGTGTTTACATGCGTTTGGAACACTTAAAGTGGTGTTTCGGAGTCTACCCGCATTTCATCTCATGCTCAAAGCTGTGACACTCCTCCTTGCCTCCTAATTAGCGAGCTGTAGCACATTTCCCCCCTTGCCATTTTCTGTGCAAGAAAAACAACGCCGCATTTCTTTTCATCTTCCAACCAGCCTTGTCTTACAGAGACAGACGGAGGCAGAGAGTCCAGAGTTCAACTCATTAGTCCAGGTCACTTCCTGATTCATCTTCAAAGGCAGCAAGCCAGCAGCGTACAAAAGGCAAAGGACATGGTTTCACATGCCACCACCCACAGACACAATTACACCATGAATCAGGAGAAGATGAAGATGTTTGAGAAGATAGACAAAGAAGAAACAGTGACAGCATTTTTAATCCACTGAAACCTGAAGGCATAAAGATCATACTTTCCTTTTTTTTCCTGAGGTGTTCCAGCAGTGCTGAAACCAGTGCCACAAAAACCCAAATTTCAAAGTATCTCTAGCATTTACAGCATTATAACTGTGCACTTTATGGTCTTCTAGCTCATTAGTTTTGCTTTAAAGACCAATTGTTTTCATGTTTAAAGGTCAGTCATTGAAACAAATGGGTGTTGAGACCAAAACAGAGCCAGAGCCCCAACATTGCTAATATTGCTCTGTGTTTGATGTATGGGGATGGATTGCAGACAGACTCCATTGACAACTATTTGTGTTCTATGATTGTACTACATAGTACTGGATATATACCACATTTTAGTTCACGTTGAGACATTGTAGTGCAATGGCTTAAGTGGACAAAACTGTGTGGTTACTACCTGGACATCCTTCAGTGGAGCTGGAGGCTTGTTGCCTCCAATTGACCAAAAATGTAATCACTGCTGCTTTTCACAAAATAAAATCAAAGGTTTACTCGGCTACAGTACACCTTCTTCATATTGTGTTTTATTCTAGTCAAATTTAAGGTTGCTTACCTGTGAATTCACACATGCTCACTATACACGCTACCACAGCTTTACATCAGTGCACTGATGTTAAACTTGGGCCTGTAAATTTACACCAATACAAGGTTGCCATGTTTTACTGTCTCGCAGTATGTGAATAAAGAAGTTAGAGCACCTCCATGACCCTGCGACCCTAGAGTTTGGGAGGCGTCTTACAAATCCTCAGAAACCGAGAGAAGACTGCTGCCACTGTGCTTTTGTGTGTTTGTGAGTGTGTGTGAGACTCCACAATATGAAAGCCTGCCATTTCTTGGCTGCCACCGATTCACACGATTTCTTCTACTCTTGTTTTCATTCCAACCCCCAGCACCTACTTTAGCATTTTCTGTCTATGCTCTGAACTGCACTCTGCCTTAAAGAGGAAGCCCCAAAGCCTGCTGTTACTTATGCGCAGTCAAATCTCCATCCCCCCTCCCAAAGAAAATGCACTTACCATATACAACACCCCCCCCCCAACAAAAACAAAAAACTGCAAATAGGCATAGAAACATGGGTGAAAATTTGTGACACCCTCAGAATAAGCGCTCCTTAACAAAAGTAAAAGTTGGGAGATTATATATGCGACTCAGAGCACCGAGAAAGAGGCGTAAGCAGAGAAAGAGAAACGAGGGAAAAAAGGCATGCAAAACAGTCTGATCTGCTTCTCCACAGTTGGAGCTCCAACTCTCCTCATCAAGAATGTAAAGCCTCTACTGCAGGAGTATGCGTGTGTGTGTGTGTGTGTGTGTGTGTGTGTGTGTGTGTGTGTGTGTGTGTGTGTGTGTGTGTGTGTGTGTGTGTGTGTGTGTATTCTGAGGGGGATGGGGACCGTGTTGTCTGGGGGGCAGGAGGAGTGGGAGCTGGTCCCCATATTCATCTTGCCCTCCCAAATGGGCATTTTGTTCACTGGCCCCCTTTGCCTTCGCCACAAACCCCGCCCCTTTCCTTTCCCCTCTCTCTCTCTCTTATTCAGGCGGAGTTCATTTTGAGTCTCGCCCATTGTGGCGAGTGAAGGGACTGACTTGCTAAAGGGTGGCCTGGAGTCCCCTGGTTCACACTGCCAGGTCATCCCCTGTTGGAGCTAACTAAGTAACACTGGCTCGAATCAAGAAAAAGAAAACACAAAGCTTGGATCACCAATAAAGATCCTCTCTCTTTCACACACACAAACACACATTCGTTGTGGCTTATGTGTGTGTGAGAGAATTAGTGTGTAGAAAAGAGAGGGCAGACGGAGGGTGACGGCGAAGGGGACATGAAGAGTGAGAGGGGTAACAGAGAAAGAGAGAATCATTAAGAAAAAGTGAGAATGAGCCGATTAAGCACAGCCTGTTAATTAGTTCTTATCACTAATAAGCAGAGGGCCGAGTTAGCTACTTTTGCTAAAAACCTGGAGCCCTGCGCAAGGACAGGATTTAGTTTGGCACACAGAAAATAACTGCGCGGATAATTTCAGTTAACAGAAAAGTTGATGATGAAAATATACAAATATTATATACATTTGGACTAGAGCTGGGCGATATAAGATTTTTTCATATCACGATATGTTTTTTTCATTTCAGGCGATAACGATATATATCACGATATAAGCCAAATAACTATATTTGTAAGATTTAAATGTGCCGTTGCTCACAAGTAAAATGTGAAATAATTAGCAGCTTGTTTTAATTAAAATATTTATTTCCCATAATAAGTTCAACAGGGTAGATGTACTTAAGGAACATGAGACTTCAGTTTCAGATAAATGAAGGCAAATATTGCAAACTACACAAAAGGCAGCCGCTAAAGCGTTTAAGTTTCAAAATAGAACAAACAACACAGACCACTAAATTGTCAAATCCACTTAGAAACAAAATATTAATTCTAAAAATAAATCTTAGGTCGTTTTACAGAAGAACAGACAAAATTGACTAACTTTTGTCAATATCAAATAAACTGAGAACTAAAAGGAAATTCTCAATCTCTCCTTGTTGTATAGCTTAGCTTTTCAAACAGTTTTAAACAGTTACTTTAGTCTGACAAAAGCCGAATGACGAATTAGCGCTTTCAGTCAGATTGAGCATGCACCGCTTTATTGTATTTCCAGACTTGCTTTCGGCACAATTTACAGTGCGCGCTACTCTGTTTTTTGTCAGACTTGAAATAGCCGAAATACCTTCACACTACGGAACTTCTATGGCCCGTCCGTTCGACAAGCTCTCCGGCATTGGAACCATCATCTGCTTTTTCTTCGGTAACCTTCGCTCACGCTCTCGGTTGATTTTTCTCTAGTCGGCAAACTCATTTCCTTCATTACCCGGGCTGCACGGCTGCAAAAACAAATACACATGTCCGCCTTGGCACTTGTCCTGTACGTAACAAGTCACGTGACGTGACTCTGCGGCTGTGATTGGTTCGGCTCTGCGCTACTTAATTTGGATTGGCTGTTTTTTTTTGTTTTTTTTTTTTTTTTTTTTTTTTTTTTTTTAGGACAAGAGAGATGAGGCCTATCGCAATAGTTTAATTTTTCTATCGAGAAAAAGTTATTTCGCAATACATATCGTTATCGTTTTATCGCCCAGCTCTAATTTGGACCAAAGGTTACTGCTAGATTATTGCAGTCTCAATAGCTAATGTATATCTCAGTGTTTTGTCACACGCACTGTAGTTAAACAATAACCTTACCGTTTTCACTCAGTTGGGGAAAGCTCAGGTTTTTTAAGTGCTGCTTTAAAAACATAAGCCCAGTTGATGCGTCTCCTACAGTAGATGTCAGTCTGCAATCCCTCCTAACAGAAAGAAGCGCTGACTTTCATAGAAGCCAAGCACTATAGACAGGATCAGCTCCAACAATTGAATCTTAGCCAACCAAAAGAAATACAGATTCAGTGTGTTCTCTGCTTAGAGATCCTTCTTTCTAACATGGGCCCAAAGCTGTTGCAAACTTGTGTACGCTAGAAGGCTTCGCTGACAAAAATAGTAGTTTTATCTTTCACAACACATGAGTTTCTGGTCTACCGCTGCTTCGACTGAGTGGTACGTTTGAGTTATTGTGTGCCTCAGATGTTTAGTGGGTTAGCTAGGATCCAAACTTACATTTAAAAACACAAAAGTCTGTAGCTTTAGACCTATGAGGTAAAAATTGCAAGTGCGATGGATTTGAAAAGAGTTCTTTGTTCGTTTGTAACTTGCACAAATCAACAAAGTGTGTTAACTGTTGCCACATGTCATTGTAGCACTAAGTTCACGTATACCCTAGGGTTGTCACGACACTAGAATTGCAAAATCAGTGCTAATACCCAGTACAGCAATCCATACCATCTGATACCACGGGATAGAGTTTGACCCCATCCTACAACAACAGAAGGAACGGCAAAGAAGTTGTTTCTTGAAAAAGCCAAGCTGTTCATTTTTAACTAATTTTCCCAAATTATAAGTTAGATTTAACAAAATAAGCACTTAAGATCAAGTTTAGAGGTTTTATTCATTTATACAAATTATTTTGATAAATTCATTTTATATCATGAAGGTCAAATGTAAGTCAAATGTTAGAACCTATTAATAAACAGTGTACAACAAACAAGACAATACTTACCGTGAAAACAGACCTCGCGGCAAAAGAAGAAACACATTTTAAGAAATTATTGTGAACCTAGAAAAGTATGGAACGCCAGGACTGCCATAATGAATTAATTAAATACACCATTAAATAATTAATTAAATGTGGCAATAATTAATTAAAATGGGAAATAATTAATTAAAATTTTTTAACACATTTAATTAATTAATTATTGACACATTTAACTAATCATTTATTTATTTTAATAAATCACTAAATTAATACACGCAAGAAACGATCAAACCTGTTCCGACAATTTGAGTTTGTATTTCCTCAGCTGCAGACTTGCTGCTGTTTAAATGTTTGAGAGCGAAGATTAGATAGAAAACAAACGTCAAACATAGACACAGTCTGCGTTCACATTTGATATGAGGCTAGCACGTATAGTGGCTGTGTCCTGTTTTAAGATCATATATGTAAAATTGTTGTCTGACCTGCGTCGATCCAACCACTGAGAGTCCGTGGTTACCATGGTTACTGCATAAGCAGCTGTAATGTAAACACCTGGCACTGCGGAAACCTACCGGCGACATGAGTGTTTATGCTTGTCATTGCAAAAGAACTGTCTGAATGGTTAACTGAAGTTAACTTGGATAAATTATAGTTAAATCACAGATAACGCCCACAGAGCTGTGTGACTGTTCACCACTACACTGAAATCAGTAGGCTATTACTGAAATACACGTGCTATATCATAAATTATGATATAAATAGGGAGGTCCTATTAACATGTTTAGTTTTAAAGGACACCTTCCTGCCTTTAGTCTCATTCATGAGCAGTATTAGTTTTCTTCTAACATGCAGAAGTCTGCACGATGTGTTTCATAGTTTGTAACAAGCCTTTGACAGTTAAACATAACATGACCGAAAAAGCAACCAAAAAAAAAAAAAAAAAAAAAAACGAAAAGAAAAGAAAAAAAAAAACCCCACACAAATTATATGTTAACCTCATTTAGTTTTAGTTAAGTAAACTCTAAAAATTCTAACAGATACCTGGTGCTTAGAATACAGTTGAATAACTATTAAAAAACAGATGTTTTTTAATCACTCTGCTCCTCTTGGTGGAAATGCGCCTTCTCTTTCCTCTTTGTATAAAAACATTTTAAAAGTCAGTTTAATCTCAAAATTGACTGTCAAATCCAAAACACACCAGATAAAGAAAAGCGAATGGTTTAGTCTAACACAGTGAACCATTAAACTTCAGTATATCTATGCAGTTATGAAACGTAACTTTAACCTCAGCCAAACCGATTTGCTCAGTTGTAAATAAAACAGCGAAGTAAATGTGACCCGACAGACAGAACCTGAGTGAATTAAGTCCAGTGTTTAACCACTGAGAGCTAAAACTCAGGTGAGGTATCAAAGCTGTGTGCCGGTGATTGGACATCAGCCGCTGATAAAGTGGGTTCACCTATAAAGTGCTCTGTTGGGAAACAAGCTCCAGCAGCTCTGCGCTCGGGGGAAAAAAAAAAAAAAAAAAAAAACTATATTTACTTATCTTGTGCAGAAAAATGCGCCGACATTGTGTTATATCAAGCACTGGCTGCCCAGTCAAACTGTGACTATCACCAGGTAACGTGGGCGTGTTTCTTGAATTAGCAGCAGGTGTTAAACAGCTGACAGGTGAGGAGGAGGATGCATGCAGGTAAACTGAGGGCCTGTTGAGCTGATCGCTGGTGTCCTGAGGAAAATGTCAGCTTGTTCTTTATGTTACAGAAGCACAGAGACAGAACACCAGGCGGAAAAAGACGATCATTCGGTGAAAATGAGAATCTGCGAATGCAACATGTGGAACACGGAGAGTGGAATATGTAAACAAACCGGTTAACATAACAACCCCCTCCCCCCCCCTTAAGCTGGAACAGCTGCCCCAAGTCCACACAAGCAATCGATTATCTAGGATCGACCTGTCTTGACTTACTTTGCACGGCAACCAATCAAATGTAAGAGAAGCTGCACGGGCAGAGTTAACCCCGCCCACTTAGTTTGATGGGTGAGGCTGACAGATAAAATTATTTCAAGGAGTGAGATGAAGGGGACAAAAGTGCCAAAATGAATTAAATAAATAAATCATTAAATAATTAATTAAAACTGTCAATAATTATTTAAATGTGTTGTTAATTAATTAAATATGTCAACAATTAATTCAGTGTCAATAATTAAATGTGTCATTAATTAATTAAATGTGTCAATAATTAATTAAATGTGTCAATAATTAATTACATGTATCATAAATATTTATGTAATTAATTATTTCCAATTTTAATTAATTATTGCCACATTTAATTAATTATTTAATGGTGTATTTAATTAATTCATTATGGCAGTCCTGGCGTTCCATAGAAAAGTTAGAGTTTGTCATCTTGTCCACATCTGCCGGCAGCTTCTCTCTCATTCTCTGGTCACACTGCTCTGCCTCAGTCTGCAGCTCTTTAGGTGTGAAAACCCCACCTGATTTGACAAGTTTTCAAAACTCAGGACTATCTTCTCGGTTCAGCCACGTTCCCTCGCTGCTCTGCACAGCCAGTAACGTGTCCAGTTGTCCCCATGTCCATAATCTGCTCCGTCACAGCTCAATATTCCATCCGTGACCTGTTATTCATCTTTTATCCATATACAGTCACTGAGCTCAGCTGCTATGTTAATGATAACACATGGCTAATGTGTCCAATGTGACTATTGGGTAATTGCTAATAGATAAATAGTGAAACTAGTTAACATTCATATTTCAGCACTATACTTCATTATTTAAGAACATTTAGTTCATTATTCTCTGAATAATGCCAGATGCTTGTTCTACCTGCAAGTGGCCCACTTAGCTTTATATCAGGTTAAACCGATAAGGACAGTATGTTTACAGCTTCCTAATCTAACTGCTTAACTTCAAAGCACTGCGACAGCAGCCAAGGAAACATTCCATCGAGATTCTTAACAGGAGCTTGGCATTTTAGGAGCAGTTCAGGAAAAAAATGAAAGAAAAAAAAAAGGTGTGCAACCAAAACAGTTACAGGGAACAGGGAAAAAAACAAAAAACAAAACAAAAACCTCACAGCAAAACCAATTTCAGTCAAAGCCAAACTGAGAGAGGCCCTCCTTTAACTAAGAAATGTGGAAAACTGATCAAAAAGCGGTGAGTTAAATGATCTGGCCACGACAGTACAGACAGATTTAAACCACAACAGCTGGTGCAGAAGGAGAAGAACATCAGTTTCATGCTTTGTCCTGACCGCTGTCCAGCGGGAGCCAAGAGGCAGTGCAGCAGGCTGTACTTAAACTGGCTGAAAATTTAAAGGGATCTGACCGAAATGATGGAAAGCTGTATCATGTAAACGCTCTGCAAGAAAATATATTTCTTTCCATATAGCTCTTCCAACAGCCTTGCAGTCCAAAACGACTCCAACACAAAACCATCTATAATTTGTGTTTACAAGTCTAATTTTAAAACCTGACATGGATAACTTAAGACTGATAAGAGAAAATGTCACTTAAAACGTGGAAAATTTTCACTTTTATCTGCTGAAGGAAGAAAGTTTTCTATGCTCAACTTTAGGATATGCCAAGTACTCTGGGAGCCCATCATTGTCTAGTATGCAGCTTACGCAAGTGTGATGTGGAAATGTGATGTACTAAAGCTTCTAGTGCATACACACTGAGAACAGACAGAAGATAAACTTTTGAAACCAAGAAATGTGCAAATCAAACTGTGGACACCTTTTCTTTTTTTTGAGAGAAAAAAGTGTGAATGGGAGTTTGTATGAATCTCAAGTTTGATCAATGATGTTTCAGCCTAGTGCTGTTATGAAGACATTTAAATAAAAAACAAACAAAAAAAACAAAAAACAACTACCACACAGTCAAATTAGCATTGATCCAAAATCATAGGCTTTCACATTTGAGCACCATGCATATCTTCAGACATGTAACAACAGTCCATCCAACAATAGCTAGACAATAGGCATCAATTTAAAAGTCTGAACTAATAAACTAAAGTCAACATTCCCACCTCTGGAGCCACGTTGACTGTGCAGCTAAATATTAGTACAAAAAAATAAAAATAAAAGAAGACGGCCTCTTCGGTCATAATCATATTAAACAGCTAAACCCAAGCTAAGAAAAAAAAAAAAGAGACACAAAATTATTAAAAATGACCTCCAGACAGTTTCTATCTGACAGCAATACTTAACTCCTAGTTTCATCCAAGAATTCTGGGGACCTCGCAGCGTTTGGTGTGTGCTCGGTTTGGAAGCCAGACGCACTGTTCTCGAAGGCAGTTGGTTATAAAGGGTGCCTGAACCCCTCAGTGGCTGGAATTAGGCCAAAACACACAAGCAGCCATTGATTTAATAAAAACGTGGCTCTTTGCTCTATTCTCTCCTGCATTGTAACAGGAGTAACAATCGACAGAGCTGGGCTGCTTCCCAGGATTTTGGACAGCCCAAGAATTTTGAAGACCAATGTGAAAGTCATCCCAAGTTTAAAACACTACAGACATCGCTGTGGGACCTTGCAGCTGTTGGCAGAGAGCCCTGTTTTTTTCCAGCAAAATGAACAAAGGAAAACAAATTCTCAGTTTCGACTGAACAGTGCAACTTTCAAATTACAGAAAAAAAGCACTCTTGCCAATAAATGTAGACAGCGTATAGCCTCGAATGTGCACGATGCCCATTTACAATTCAACAAGGATAAAAACAATAAAGAACCAAAAAAAGAAAACATTAAAGCTGCACACACTGCAAAACATTGCAGCTTGAAGTTATGAAGTATTCATGCATCTTCAGCAACTTGGGAGCAAGAATGTAACAACTATGTTTTAAAAGCAGGTAGTTTTAAAGCAATAGAAACTTTTCCGTGCAATAAAAGCTTGGGGGGAAAAAAAGACACTGTTAAAATGGAAAAAGAACAGATAGTCCAGCACAGCCTCAGGGGGCTCATATACCAACGAGATGCATCACAATTTATGGCCAGAATGAAAGAAGAAGAAAAACTTCTGGCCTTGCTATTCAATTCAAGGTCAACTAATTCACAGCACTCCTGGTTCTATTAACCAAACACATAAAAAGAGATCGGAGGAAAAGGCAAACAGTGCATTCCATTAATGGGATGAGGTTAGAATCCAATCAGGGTTAAACAAAGTAACCACATGTCACATTAACAGAGATCATTAAAAACCAGACAGGAAGACTTTTACCCCATCCCCCCATAACTCCTATGGTTGGGCCGCAAACACCCAAGAATTTTACTTTGCTTAAACATTTGATCTTGTCCTTGTTGTTTCAATGTGGATACTTTCTTTCAGTAAAGTGTGGGAAAGCTTAAAGTTGTGGTCTTTAGATAATAAGGATATGGAACAATCTGAAGATTAAGCAGCGACAGTCAATCAATTCTCCTGAGCACTTTTCCAGTTCGAGCCACAGGGGAACTGCAACTTATCCCAGTTGTCATGGGGCAAAAGGCAAAGCCTATCACCAGGCTAACACAGAATGACAACCATTCACATTTACTCTGCTTCCACTACTTGAAATTATGTCATTCGTATTTAGACCTTGGGCTACTTGGGTAGCTACAAGACAAGAATCAATCCAAATTAGTATTCACCGTCTAGGAACCAAGAATGTACGTACCAACTCACGAACCAGTCTACATAAACGATTAGAGCTGAGCCAACGAAAGATTTTCCTAGTTGTTCCTAGTAAAATTAATTAGTTTATACATTGGTTCACCTCTGCTGGCACCAAATAAAATATTAATTACAGCATATCGGTTTAAATATGTGAACTGCATTTTAATCAAGTGAAACAACTGGGTTAGTTCAAATTTCCTGTGACGACTTTACAATCTAACCCCGCTCGGACTCACTCATTAAACGCCAGATAGAAAGAACAACGAGAATGCTCAAGAGTTCATCAGAATAAAATTTTACTGCAACATCATCCAGAGCTTCTGTTTGAATACTGGATAATAAACATAGTAAAGATGGAGGAATTATCATCCATCAGTGAAACAGTATTTTGTCATTTGCAGAAGTACACTTACTGAAAGAGAAAACTTGGTCACATTACATAACCTCTGTGCCCCGAAGAAAAGGAACTAAAAACAGCCCCATTATAGTTGTAACACGGCAAGAGCAGAAACGTGCTGAAAAGACACTGAAAAGCTCATATTCCCATTAGATGAGGACTATTGAAAAGAAAAAGTTATAAGATATATTCTCTTCTTTCATATAATCTGGGTTAGAATCAGCTGATAATGCTCTCAGACTCTACCAGGTTCCAATCTGAGCAGACAGGCTGTACAGTGGCTCACAAATAAATTGTAATCAGGTTGTTAATTGAATGACCTGCTTCAACATGCACACTTAGAGAAGGCTCAAAGTCAAAACAGAGAGAGTGTGGATGGGGAATAGTAACAGTCCCAGATGACGCAGCGGGCCTGCGAGGCTCATAGTAACCTTGACTGAGCACACAGCCATGCAGGCAACGCAGTAAGAGGCAAGAAGGCTTTGAAGCTGTACTGCAGAGAGCCTAGCAGGAATTCTGATGTCCTGCTGTATATCCTCAAACCTTCCTCCTCCCCCACCCTGTCTCTGCAACTGATTCAATATAAAGTGAGGGAAAGGGAACACAGGCCAATAAAAGAGAAAGAAGAGAAATGGGAGTAAGAAGATTAGAATAAAGGTAGATGGAAACCGAGAGAGACAGGAGTGCATGTTAAATCAAATCAAGCCAAGTCTAGGTTAGAGAAACCAACAAAGTGTCAATCTCAGCTCTGTTACCATTGGACTGAACCCAAACCAGAAAATAGCAGAGTGAAGACATCGCCAGAGCTACCCCAACACTACGCTATCAATATTCAATTAGGGGGCCAGGGATAAATGGACGAGCCAGCCTCAGGGGTTCAGCCTCTAACAAACCATACTTTTCTGTGAGAACTGAGGATCTTGAAACTAACACAGTGAAACTTCCTTTATAAATAAGCAGCCAAGAGTGCATACATGCTTCTCAACGTTAAAAGCAATCAGGCTATATACGTTTAACATCTCTCTTTACTGCATGTTTACAAGTGATCAAGCCTGTTGCTCCACTTACAGGTCAAAAGTAACTACAGTCGTGTGTTTTGTAAGACAAAAGATTGAAGTTCCTATCGAGATCCAAAGCTAAACTTGCCATGTTCCGCCTTCTGCTTAAAGCTGCAGGAAATCGAACATGAAACACTCTATAGGTATCTAAGACCTTCTCCTTTCACAGTAAGCAGTCGTGATGTACAAATCTTCATCATAAATTATTCAGGAAGATATGAAATGTCTCGAAAGGAAAGACTGTCATCAAGTTTCTGATTTATACGTCGCAAACCTGCAAAGTCTGACAGATGAGCCAGCCAGATCAGTGACACACACACACACACACACACACACACACACACACACACACACACACACACACACACACACACACACACACACACACACACACACACACACACACACACACACACACACACACACACACACAATAAAATGGTAAGAAACAACTCAACAGGAGCCAAACTGAAGCTGTTTGAATGACTACCACATTAAAACCCAGAGAAAATGCTTTATATGAACTACATTAAACTAATGGGAACAGGATGCAAATCGCTGCTAAACAGTGGATGGCACGCGTGCTAGATAATACACAGATCAAGATAAGAAATGTAAAAGGACAAAGTCAGCACTAAGTAAACAGCTACAACATCAGATTATTTTTTCTAAATAGATCAATTTGCATAGTAGGTTTTTACCACTAAGTCTAAACTATATATATTTATTTTAAGAGCAGACATGTCAGTGTAAAAGCATCAGCTGTAAGCCCTCAAGTCCCCTGATGACTGACTAAGTCAATGACAGAGTGAACAAGGCTAACCCAGTGACTCAGAAACACCGACGAGAGGCGAGCCTCAAATTACACATCTGCCAGAGAATGAGGGGTGGGGTGCAGAGGGGTAGAATTACATTTTAAATGGGCATGCTGGGATGCTCTCTCGATAGCAAAATCCTCAGATCTCATCTGAAAAGGCAGCACGTGAACTCGGCACATAGCTCAATGGACAAAGAAACCTGAAGAACTCCTCTAAGAGATAACGAGGGCCAGCTGTGACTCAAGAAATGAAAGAGTTTTAATGAAAATCAGTGATTCTGTTTGGATACAAACATATGTGGAAAAGATTTTTTTTTTTTAAAGAGAGAAAGGGACAAAAAAATTTTTTTAGCTCAACTGGCACATCTCTGAATTTCAATCAAGCACGATATGAGCATCAGAGCTGATGTCCTTTCGTCGCCTGAAACAGACCCTTGCAATTGTGTTTTCACTGGAAAACCACTCTGGCAAATCTGTGAAATGTGCCACTTCAATTGAAGTAAGAAAAAAAAAAAAAAAAAAGCTTCACGCCAAGTCAGATTTTCAGAGCTGTGCAACATCTTCAAAGCTCAAAACCGTTTTCCCCTGACACCGGGGAAGGATGCCGACTGCTGAACACTGCATTTTGTACGCTGCTGTATGAATGCGAAATTAGTCGCGAGAATCTAAGTGAGACCGACAATAAGCTGAGATCATTTCGTATTAATTACATCTTTGTCACTGATGGAGGCGTTTTACTCTCGTTTGAGGGGAAAACAGCTATTAATTCAAAGTATTTACACCAACAGGAGCTGAAAACAAGAATAGCACAGGGAGAGGGAAAAAACAGGGAGAGCGATAATGATGGAAAGAACCAGAAATGAGGCGGCGGGAGCACAAACTGGAGCTCAGGGAGGGGATGAGCGGTGACAACAGCAGATCCGGTGGGATCAGAGGAAGCCCTCAAAGCTGACTCCCAGAGCTGGGATGAAGGCGGCTCAGTGTGGAAGCAGAGAAGATGAAACACCATTTGGGGCCGAGGCCCCCCCGCTGCTGTGCCTCTGTGTTCGGGGCCTGCGAGCTCCTCTGCCTCTGAAGTGCTAAACACCTCCTTCACACCCCTGGCACTGCACCTCCTCCCATTTGGTGATTCAATGCAGCACTGCACGGATGGACGATTATCATATAGTGCATTTACTTGTCTACTGGGGCTGCAACAATGCAGTCATTCTCACTGATGACTCTGGCTTCTTTTTAGAGTCAAAGCATTTTTTGTTTGGTCATTACAACACCAAGAATCAGTCCCAAAATATTGCTCACTTCATTATCACACAAGATGAACACAAATCTGCTTGCAAGATGGAGTGATTTAGTTTGGAATTTTTGAATGAAATGACTTCCACTCTCTAAAGAAAGATCTCTGTCTCTCATGTCCACTGACTCGCCGTTGAATGGGTTCATTTCGACTCATATCTCATGAAATCAAAACTCCAAAACATCCGCATCTTTATTTTGACTGTGACGCTTGCTTGACGGACAACAAAAACTGATCACGACCAAACTAATCCCTTATCTTGAAAGCAGTCCGCGGGGTGTCTTTAGAAGGCAATGAAGCACACAGCACTGAAGCACAAAATTGTGACAATTGCAGATTTCCTCCTTTTGGACCTGAATATTTTTGGTGTTTTGGGGCTTTTTAAAAGACAGTAAGACTCAGAAGATGTGACCTTGGGAAATTTCCATTTTTGTGACTTTTTATTAATTAAATTATTAGACAAATCTACAAAAAAAAAAAAAAAAATGCTAAAATTGCCAAAAAGATTGCTCATTAAGAAAACATGTTTCAGTGGCAGCTTCAGGTGCAATCATTTGTGCTACAACTGATGCTGAGAGAGTGTGTTTCTATCCACATTAAATCCAGGCTGTTTGCGTTTAATCATAAAACATCACCAGCTCTTTCTGGGGGAAATATGATTTTCTGGATGAGCCCATATGCTGCAGCAGATTCACTTACGGGAGATTATTTATCAACCAGGTAACAGACAAAATCGTGTATGTGCACAATGACATGTGCTCAGGAGCACAGAGCGGGACAGAGAGCACTCATTTTTAAGAAATGCGCATTATGAAAGACACTTTGTCCCGTTTTTGGTGGCATTTTCAGGTAGCGCACACAACAAACAAACACACACACAGAGTGTAGTAATAATTTAAGGTATTGGAATTTAAATAAACGTAATTATTACTGGAACTACTTAAGAGCTTAAAAAAAAAGAATAAAAAGGTAAAACTCCAGCCTTACAGAACCTCAAACCTCCGGCGTGTTCATGTCCCAGATAAACGCGTCCCAACTTCAAAGAGCCTGTTGTTACACTGCAACATAGAAGCTTATTGTTTCGCAACACTTTTAACATTTCTGTCGACAAAGTATCTTTTCTGCGGTTATAAGAGTATTGTTGTTATTATTTTAGTTTTGGGCTGTGCAGGCCTGTTTTAGAGCTCCTGTTTGCGCCAGAAAAAACATTAAAACCCGCTCCAACTTGCTCGACGTGACACGAGCGGAGGTTATCTGCTTTGCACCCAAACACATTCAGCGGTCACTTCAAACAACTTGGTGTCTTTTATTTGTTTTATTGTTTTATTTAATTACCTGCATAGTGAAGACTCCCAGCTCCTGAGAGGACAGCTTTTTCATCTGTTCGGCCAAGACTTGCGCTTCTTCCAGGATGGAAAACTCCGTCTCGGCTCCGCAATATCCACTAGAAAGAGCCAAGCAGATTAACACGAAGCTCCGCGAAAAAGCCATGAAGCCTCCGCGCGAGCCAAGGTGTTTATCCCGAAAAGCACCGCGCGCGTTCGGTCTCAAAAACAGAGGTTTCTCCGCTGACCGCCTCGCCATGATGGTTGAGGGGGTTTACAAGCTGGAGAAGCACGGAGTCTGAACGGGTGGTTTTGAGGGGGGGACTTCAAGGGAAACTACTTTTACAACTTTGCAGCGTAGTGTACGTGTGCCCTTTCTCTCCGGTACAAGTCTCCAGAATTCCCAGCGACACAGATCATTGCACCTCCTTGAAATCCCTCCAGAGAAGAAAGCAAATCCATGCGGGGCAGATTATATGTTTATTCTTTCTTTTCTTTTTTCCCCTTACGTTGTCGGTGTTCCCTCTTCGATCAGTAGCTCCAACTCCTGGAAGTCTGGCAAAGTGTGTGTGAGCCGGAGAGTCACCACAAAGGGGGTGAAAGTAGTAGGCGTGGAAACACTGAGGAGTCCTGCCGGCGCCTGGATCTGACGATCAATGGATCAGGCTTTCGCGATGCCTTCAGTAGCTCCGTGAAAAAGAGCACCACCGATGTGGAATAACCCTGTTTTATAGACAAATACGTTGAGAAGAGTTTTCATTTCTCAGTCCCATGTCTTCAACGTGTGACAGAACAGGTTTATATTTATATATGAGTGGCACATATAAATTACTGCTCAAAAACAGAGAAATGTCTTTAATTCGAGGTTTCTCGAAAGCACCATCACGCCTTCAAAGATTTCTTACCAGTCACCAAAAAGGGAAGCGCCTCTGGGGAGTTTCACATTGATTTATTATTTTTAACTCTGTATTTTATTTATAGACTTGAAAAAATAATTAATCCTTTATTGGTTTAATTGCAGCTAAAAGCTCATTTTATCGAAATAACCCCAAATCACTGATTTAGGCTGAAAGGCCCTACAGTGCAGTGTGAGACAGCGACCTTGTGTCCATAGGGATGCAGCAGTTTGGATAACGTGCGTTTTTCTCTCTCTTTCGGTGTGTGTGTGTGTGTGTGTGTGTGTGTGTGTGTGTGTGTGTGTTATTGAGAGTTTGTCAAAATCTGCAATACAGGTTTGAGTTAATAGGATACTGTCTGACCAATAATCCCTCAAACTGTAGGTATTATGTATTTACTTTTTACTTCAGTCTAATATCCATCATAATAAGGTTTTTTTTTTTTTTTAGGTTAACATTTTTATTATCTTGCATTTAAAACATGATAATCGGGATGAATTAATAAAACTCATGGACTGTATGCTTGCTCAGATTTGCTCCTGAGTGAAAAAGGGTCTTGTGATAATTTTGGAACAAAGGTACCATTAATGCAATATATATACTATCATAGGGAGGCTGAGACCTGCTTCCAAATGAGTGTTAACCTCTTAAGCAAGCAAACATAGTAAATTGGTTCCATATAATGGATTGTGCTTTTACATCTCTGAGATGGGTATGAACTGGGTGCTATAAGCCTCCACTCCTACAAGAATCCAGTTCCTGTTTTCAGCACAGCTTCAGCTGTACTTGGAGCTTAGTTGAATTGAGAAAAAGCAGAGGCTTGGTGTATTTGGGCAATTCATATTTTGATTGCTGACTGCAAAATAAAGTGTGACAGATAGATCATTCGTTAAAGAATGTTGTGGTCGGGCCTGATAATTTGAGGCTTTTGAAGTATAACAGCACTCCGACTCGTTCAACAGCTGACCTCTAATCATTGCTCTCTCTCTCTTTCTCTGTCTGTCTGCCTGCCGCTCAGCTTCCTTGGACTGCAGAGCCTATTTGATTTGCAGCTGCACAACTGGCATTTTCCCAGCCATCTCATGGCTGGTTGTAACTTTTCAGAGATTTTCTGGTTAACCAGCATTGCACTCAGGCACAAAATGCCTGCTACATGTCTTTTTGATGAAAAACAAAATCAGCTTACTTGGACTTACTTTGAGTAAACTCATTTATGGGCTTATTCCAAAGGTCAGTTTATATATTTTCCCATGTAAATCTGAATTCAGGGGTGTTAATGATCTCAGTGTGACATTTCACTTAAGCGTGCCTTTCTACGGGGTGTTTGCATGTTTCCCTGTGCCTGCATGGTTTCTCTATGCCCCTCTCTGTCTTGGCTCATGCAGCATGTCCAGGGTGTATTCTGCCTCTCACCCTATGAGAGCTGGGATAGGCTCAAGCCTCACTGCAACCCTAAATTGGACAAGCGGTTAAGAAAATGCATGCTTTTTACATCAGTTTAAGTGTAATGTCGCTCTGGTAACACTGGCTTGGCAGCCTCTTACTGAACAGGCCCGCTATAAGACAATAAAGTCCAGGGATCACTTCAAAGTGATCACTAGCCCTGTAATATTAGCAATTGCTGTGTGCCATTTTCAGTTAGACAACTGACGGAGGTTTTGGGTGGGTGAGACTCTCACTGGTGTTTGATGGGATTATTTGATGAAGGAAGATTGCGTGTGTAGATACAACCGGTTCATTTTTATATTTCCTCCAAGAATAATTAGGCACTTTCTGTCAAATCAGTCCAAAACCTTTAGACTGGATGCAGAGTAAGCTCGGGCAGCATAAAAACATTACGTCCAGCTCTCGTGGTGACGTAATGAGGTCCTCAGTGGCAGTGTACCACTTTATAACTCATTCACAAAAAGATTTTTAAAAATCATCTCTTTTGCCTTTTTTCCTATACAGACTCCATTTTTCATTATTGTGTGTTATGACCTAATGAGAAAAAAAGGGTACAAGAATAAACAATGACATCAGTTCTGTTACCCAAGAGTATAGAATAGAGGTGTGCAGATTTCTATGGGACTGATACTAGCACAATAGGATCGTTACTTTGTTTCTATCTTCTAAGTTCAGTATACACGGGCACTTTTACAATCCAGCACTCCAAAAAACCCAGTTTCAAAATATATTAGAAGCTGAAAGGTGTGTTTTGTATTAACTAATTATTTTGAAAAGTGAAAATCAAAGTGATTTAGTAGTCCTTAAAGTCTGTTCAGAATTTGCATATTAATGATGATTCAGCTGCTGTTCCCAATATAAGCTTGCTTTTATAGGTTAAAAGTATTGATATTGGTTTGGGCAATACTGGTCCTATTTTCACTTGGTATCAGATCGATACCAAATTTTGCAGTATAGCACAGCAGTAATAGAGGATCTATAACACTGGTGAGCTTTTAGTTCTTTCTTCAGTGTTTTTTTCAGACAGCTGGCATCTTTAGGTGTGTGCATGCATTTTAGGTTTCAGTCACTCACTCAAACATGCTTAGTCATGGTTTTGATCACAGTGTAGAATAGATGCGCTGCCAGCGAGACGATTTCACAGGGAAGCCAAAATAACTTCAGCGCCTGTCCGCATCTGTCAAGCTAAGAAGTATTTTTAGTTTGGGCTTATTTGAAGAAGTAAAATCAAGACAAATCCTTACACCAAATGAAACGAATGAAAAAGTAAAATTATTTAGGGGGAAAAAGTCAAAATGTTGACACTGTGGTTACTGATGATGCTTCTGTATGATAACTTAATTCAAATGGGTTGCGCTGCTCATCAGATGCAAGTGTGATTGATTCAGCGGCTGAACACACAGCTTTGCAGGCCGTAGTCTGCATTAGAAAGGTCCTCTACTCCAGACTCGCTCGCCGTGCTCCTGAATAGGTCGTCTGTCTGTATCTTTGGCTGAGGACTCCGTCAGATGTTTGTGTGGCTGTCGGATGCTTTTGGATACTTACAAACACAAGGAAGTTTGTTAAGAGGTTGTAGTGTGTGCATCGCATACATTATCACTTCCCCAGAAAATCCCAGTGTTCCAGGCTCTGTGTTGTTTCACCTTCATCGGGCAAAAGAGTTTTAGTTGTTCTTTGCTAGGGAGAAAATATTTAAAGATCCTTGCACAAATACTGGAAAGAATGTCAAAATTAACATAATTTGAAGCAGAACTCGGTGGCTCAGGGTAAAATAAAAAATGCCAAAACTATTTAAAATTATTTGGTCAGTTCTGTGCTTCTTCTTCTTCTTCTTCTTTTTTTAAAACCACCAGCAGGGCTAACCTCATCAAAGCTCTGGTTGTGGTGAGAGAAGTGTTTGAGTACTGTGTATGTGTGTGTGTTTGTGCTTGTGTGCATGTTTTCATGTTCATGTACGTACATATGTGCACTGCTATGGCAGGCGCATTTACTGCAGTGATGTAGAAATGAAGTTTGTTTGACAACTTGACTTTTATTTTTTCTTTAAAAATAAAGGAAGTGATGTCAGGTGTCGGAGCCAACAGTTATTCAGTTGTACTGATCAGTCCTGTCACAGATTGTACACATCGTCTAGGAAGAATGCTGTGGTTTGTAGTTTGGTGGTGTGGTAATGCACTAGCTGTGTGCAGAGGTCACTCAAACTACAATATTTTATATTATCGAACACAATTGGTCTGTTGCACAGGATTCAGTAGCAGACAAGTTTAGCAAACATTCATAGGAGGAAAGAGCAATATGACCACATTTTAGTAGTTCATCTTTAATACAACATAGACAGTGAACATCTTGTCACCTAGCAGATAATGAAGTTCCATCTTGAAGCCTTAAATGGACCGTTTTGGCCATCATCATTTCGGTGCTTTGAAGCTGGCCATGATGAGTGAAAGGTGGATCTGACTGAGGCTACGTCCACACTAGCCTGGATAAATTTGAAAACGGCGTTTTCAACTGAAAACGCTCCGCGTCCACACTATCGTTTTCAGTCGTTTTCACAGAGTTGTGCGTCCACATTGAAACGGCCTAAAACGCTTACGTTCCAGTACTGCGCATGCGTGAAGCGCAAGACGATTCGACTGTTTATTTACTTTCCGGCTCTTTGAAACATCCCGGCAAAATGTCGAGGAAAAGCACCGAGTTTTTTAAATGGACTGACAATGAGGTGGAGTTGCAAAAAGTTGCAAAAGCGATTGAGAATTAAAGAATTTGAAGAAAAGCTATCTGGAGCATGTACAAACTGATATTAATCTTTAATAGGGCTGTCAAAATTGAGAGCAAACAAAACAACTGCTGTATAATGCCCTCCGCTATCTTAGTTTGTGACTGCATGACATGACTAAAATGAGTCATCATTTTCGAAAAGGCTCCGGTTCGCTGTCCACACTGCGACACAAAAACGGTGTTTTCAAATCTATTCACTTTGGAGAGCGTTTTCAAAACGCTGCGTTTTCCTTGACTGAAAACACCGTCTCAGCGTGGACGGGAGGCCAAAACGGAGAGAAACGATATTTTTCCAAACGAAAACATATTAGTGTGGACATGGCCTGACTCTGACTCAAGCATCCTTTCCTTTAATGTTGGTTTAATGGCCACGAATTCCAACATGAACAATAATGATGTTGCCAATAGCATGGACTCATTAAAAAAAGCATGTACTGAGGTCACAGTGTAGGTCAAGTGAGAAGTATGCTCATTTTCCTGCGAGACAATCAAACTTCTTTTTGAATCCAGAGGAGGCACTAATGCTCACCCTGGCTTGAGTTCAATAAAGACTAAATATCACAAGGGCCACAAATGAAGAGTCTACTGTAGAGCAATTGCACTGGATTGCACGAGCTGTAGTTACAGGTGTGGAATGAATCGGCAATGGATTGTCAAAGAAGAAGCCTAAGGGGATGGATCACTCTGAATCTATTTAATCTGGGTTTTGTCAAGCCCATCCCAAGCCCTTTCACCAACCACAACATTTTTCAATTAAAGCAAGGAAAGAAAGTTTGTATATAACTGTAGCTGTGTCCATTTTGACAGGATGGGATGCTTAACAAATATTTGTTTTCACTCAATTCTGGTTGTTGGGGTTTGGATCTTTTGTGTCTCTAATGGTCAGTGTTTGATTTTTCAACAGGTTAAATGAAATATATATTACAGATGGTTTTCTGCCTTTAAATATGGCTGCATTTCTGAGCTATTACACCAAATTGAAACCACAACTCCAGCTTGACATGCTTACATGTTTTGGTTTTTTTTGTTTTTGTTAACATTTATCTCTTGGATCGTTTTCAGACTGCAGCTCAGCCAAAAGTGGCCCAGTCTGTCCGTGAAACTGCTAATCCCGACTGGCTGTCTGACTGGCATATCTCTGCGGAGACATATCTCTATGGAGAGAGCAATGCTGGTTTACTCAGAGACAAATATTTCATTACACAAAAAAGCGGTTAGGGGGTCTTCATTAACAGAGACAGAAGGATTTGTTTTACAGGATTACCCCATTTGCATTTTTTTAATTACAGCACAAGCCCACAGAACCACCTGGTTTGGGATGATAAAGGAGGCGAAGAGGAGAAACTGAGGCTGATTAGACCGGGATTCAGGATTTGTGAATACATTAAATTACATTTGGGATGAGATCCAGCAAAGTCCTAATCACAACAGGAAGACTGTGGGGTTTCACATCTGGCTTCAAAGACTTTGACTGAAATTTCTGTTGGCATATAAACAGAAGGAAACATGGCTATTACCTGTGGAAGGGTTAAACCAAAACCATCTTTGAAGCCTTCTTCTGTGAGGTTACACAGCTACATATATACAAAATGGTGTTCTGGTAGAGTAGGTGCCTCGGTGCGCGGGAACTAGAAAATACAACAAATGGATTTTGTCATGCTGTGTAAATAAAGCCAAAGCCAAATTCAGTTAATGGAGCATACACTACAATCACTAAACACGGGTGTTGGTAACACAAAGATATTTACAGTGAAAGACTGAAAATAATAAAAGCTTCATATAACACTGGAGTCATGGTCCACCAGTACAGGACGACAGCTGGACATATAAACAGATCCATCCTCAAGCGATACTTAGGCTTCCATAAGGTTATAAGGAAATCTGCTCATGTATGATGCAGAATGATTGTAGTTAATTCTTTTAGTATAGGATGAGCATACAAGTAGAAAGGACTTGTTTGCTGGGTGACAGATGAAAGTGAAAAAGCTTTGAAAACATGGCAAAGAGTTAAGGTTGCTCTGTTTTCCCACTGAAAAACAACACAGAGTTGTTCACAGCGATCACCTTTATCCAAACATCCATTAGGCCCTCTCGATGGACCGAGCGCCTCACACTTTGAAGGAGACTGATTTCAGCTGCTTGGATCTGTGATGTGATACTTTCGGTCACGAACTAGAGCTCGTGACAATAGTTGAGGGTAGGAATGTTGATAACTTTTATCCTTTCTATCTAACATTGTAATCCTAGCTGGAGTATTCTCTTTCAGGATGGGACTGGCCCCAAATACAGGATGCAGGGTGTTGCTGGATGATTTGATGAGTATTAAAAAAATGATCTGAATAAAATGCTCTTTACAGTCACCAGATCTGAACCCATTTGAAAACACAGCTCAACCAGAGATACATATCAGATGCTGGGCTGACATGTCAGTTGGTGCAAGGGCAAAGCAAAAGGATCAGCAGACAAGAAGATTACACGTCGATGCTGGTCTCCTGTAATCTGTGAGTTTCCTGGCAAAACACAGACAACTCTAGAAATCCACAAACTGCTTTTTGTACTTTGTTTTTTTGTATAATCTACTTTAGAGTTCCTGTTTTTGAAGATTTTTACTTTAAAAGAGGCAAATATGTTTCTTCTGCTTCCAGTATTTCTGCTTAGTAAGGCTAACCCGCTTCTATCTGTGGGTTAATTTACCATAAAAACATGAAAGTGGTGTTAATCTTTTCATCTTATTCTCCATAGGAAAGCTAATATGTATTTCCTAATATACTCCAATATTTTTGCCAGTCTTGCAGTTTTTGTTCATCCGAAGGCGGGGTCCAATTAAACTAACCAGATGACTGAAACGTAGAAGACATTAGGCAGGTAATAAATTGAATAAAATGCATTTGCATCGCAATTATTCATTTTTACTCCGGATGGAGCAGCAGGAGACGCCTCCACAAAGATCTCTTTGATGAAGAAAGTCTAATTTAATTTTGAGAGTAATTTGGCTGTAATAACAATCAGTCACTGCTGTAAGATAAGTAAGAAATATGTAGATTAACACTGACGCAGCATCAACCTTATTTTATTAGTCATGGTAAGGTGACTTATGGGAGGTACGAGGCTGCATGTCAGTGGTTGTGTTACATTGCATGAGTGTCCTTACCGCAGCGCTCTTCCCAGCTGGCCCTGGGTCGCCTCAAACCACTTAGAGGGAATGTTTTGGGTACAGCTGCTCCTCATACTCCTCTTTGCCTCAGACAACAGCATCATCGTGTTAAGGAAAAAATAAATCATCATTTATCTGATGTTTACGTCTCATCAGAAAGATGAAGGGAGCGGCAATGTTTCAGGATTGATGCCAACTTCCAGTTCAACTCATGACATACCGTCGCTCATATTTAGGCTCATAATTTAACTGTGGAAACAGTCAGTAATTAGCACAATAGGACCATTGTAAGACAAAATGTGACACTTGATACCGCTTTCTCAAGAACTCTAAGCACCAATTTGATAACATGGAAGTGCAGAGGAGAGATCCTCCACGACTAACCTGATTTTCTGTCTCGATGACCATGGCGCCGAAGTGATTACTCAATTGTAAAAACAGAAGTAATTTTAGACATAAATAACCTCTGAGTTCCAGCTGACATGAACTCATTGGCAGCTTCTGAGTTTGAGCTTCGGAGTCTCTGGGCAGCCATCCATCTGCAGACAGGAAACGCTCCAGGGACAAACTAGCTAGACCCAGTTCTTTTTAATGCATGACAGACCCCTGCACTTCACGAGGCCACGAAAGGAGGCCGAAGCGGAGAGAAATGAGTCAAACAAGCAGAAAGGATCACATTGTTCTGGGGGGTCCCGGAAAGACATTATGTTTGTATGACCTCGAAACCTTGGTGTATTATAACCATTGACCTTTATGATAGAAACGTTCATTTTTTTCCCTCACCTCTGAGATATCTATTTAGAAAAAAACAGGAGAGGAACATGACCTCTGAAAAGACAACAAGAAAGAGAACGAAAAAAAAGAGAGAAATCTCTACTGTTGGATAATTTTCATATTGAAACTGGGAATATAAACAGTAAGCGAAACATGATTAAAAGCAAATATGAACAATGCCTGGCACACTTTTTAAAAAAAACCAATGTAAATGTCAGGAAATCTTTATTTACATGATTATTTGATTCAAAACTTTAAAAACAAAAGTGGAACTATTGGAGACCTGAAGGAAGGTCCTGGGTTTGAATCCACTGGCTTCCAGGGGCTTTTTTTGTGTGGAGGTTAGTCGTAGAGGTGTTTACAAGTTCTCTGCCTGGTCCTCCGGTTTCCTCCCACAGTCCAAAGACGTTTGTGTTTGGTTAACTGGTGATTCTAAATTGGTCATCGGTGTGAATGTGAGCATGAATGGTTGCCTGTCCCTCCGAGTTAGACAGGCGAACCGCCTCTCGCCCCATGAAAGCTGGGATGGGCTCCAGCCACCATGTGATCCTCAGTTGGATAAGTGGAAGAAAACTGACAGATGGCCAAGTCTGCTTTTACCTTGAGCCTTACATCTTTGATCGACTGCACCAGAGCTGGCCAGAGGTGGTTAGATGGTTAGATTTGCACAGAGATATGAAAAGTTGTTGTCATAGTACTTGTTTTTAGGTGCCACAAATATGTTTGATAAAGCAAATACTGGAAAATAACTACAACATTAGGTATGTGCGGGTGAAAACAGCCTGCTGTGACTTGTGAAAATAAAAAGTAAATGTAGATATTCTTTGTGCTTGAGTCAGAGAAGCAGGAAAAAGTTGGAAGACAACAAAAACACCCATTTAAATGGTACATTTAGAGGTGAGCAAGTTTTCACTGTTAACTTCATACCAACACTATCATGACGAAATCCCAAGATAACAATAATATTACCATTATTGTGATATGTTACTTACTGTTGCAAAGCTGTATATTAGTTGGGTGGGGGGTTAGTTGTATATTACTGCAGTTGCTTTGATAAAAGGTGTATTTGATTAAAAGCTAAATTACTGGAGAAATCAAGTGCTTGTGACTGCTATGCAAGCAAATTCATGGCAATTTAATCCCACCATTCAGATATTGCTATCTGAATCAATAAGTCAAACCAACTATTTCACAGAGCAACAAATAAAAATCCAGATATTACAATTTATAAAACACTAGTATGTGAAAATAACATCATCAAAGCAGATCACATAAACAGAAAGGATGAAGATGTAGCCTGTGCCTAAAAACCTGCCTGACAGTCAATAAAAACCAGCAAGACAACAAAACTTCATCTGACAAACATGTAAAAGGAAAACAGCCCGACTGGGAGATGGATCTGATTATGAATGGAATTTAAGATCCAGCGGCTATGAAGTGATGGCACGTCAAATTATAGGGAACAAGCGCCAAACCTAAATCCAGAGAGACATGAAGAGGCCAACTCTACTACCATCAGATAAGACTAAACCAATCATTTCACACAGGGAAACTGAAGCGTTGGCTGCTAACCCTATCGGGTTTTAATTAGCTGCAGTGGTGCCTGTCACTGAACACATCAATGTGATCTCGGCCGGACAGCGGCAGCGTCCACGGAAGTAAAGTGAGGGATGGAGCAGAAAGAGAAATGATTAGGATGTGAGACTGCACCCACTCTTCCTCGGCTGACATCAATTTTTATGAATGCATTTATTACATTTCTGTGTGTGTGTGTGTGTGTGTGTGTGTGTGTGTGTGTGTGTGTGTGTGTGTGTGTGTGTGTTTGAGGATGGGGGGCGCTGGGTGGGTGTGGTGGGGCTTTAAAGCAGGCACCATGCTGTTACCATGGCAACATGAGTCTTTGAAGTTTTTGCGCCCCCCCCCCTTTTTTAAATTTTTTTTTTTACAGCTGGATATAACAACCAGATCTGCTCTGTTCTGCTCTCAGCTTCTATCCCCTCGCTCACCCCTCTCCCACCATCACTCCTATTGCAGCATCAAAAATTTTTCTCTTTGAAGACTTAAGCCGATTCCAAGTCAAACCCAATGCTATTTCTGGCTCTATTCAAGACTGAGGCTGTGGCTTTGTGCAGTGCAGTGTTTGACATGTGAGTGCGCGAAAGATGGCAAAAAAAGAAAAAGGAAAAAAAGAAAAGAAAGAAAAACATGACTCGGTGTGCTGGTGTAAGAGAGAAAATCCTGAAGAGAGAGACGTATGAATGTGTGCAGAACAACAAACAAAAACAAATAGTTTAATTACAAAGCTGCCAGCTGGTCGGGACCGATAATGAGACATGTTGTTTCACTGAATGTATGACTGTGAGTGTGCGTGCTGCATGCGAGTACAGACACAGACCTTTAAAAAAGGATATCAAAAGAAAAGGAGGGGAGAGAGAGCAGGGAATGGAAAGAAGACGGCGGGAGGAGAGGCAGAGGAGAAGAGATGAAAGGAGGACAGGAAGAGGCGAGAGACAGGAAGAGGAAGACAGGAGGAGGCAGTAAAAACATGGCATGTTGCCTCATCATTATTTCAGATCTGTGTCGTACATAGGTAAGGATAAAATATTAATTACAACTTTTACTTTCTGCTTATACCAAACTCCATGGACGCAAGTCAGTATTCAATCCTGGATCAGTTTTATGCTAAAAACAGCTTTTTGTGGGTTTTGAGGCTTGAGTGGCCAGTGAGAAAAAAAAAAGCCCATATGGCTTTGATTTAACAGACTTTGTTCCATATTTTCTTTTCGAAACATGCTCTTATGTAGATTATTACACAAGAATTGTTTGTTAAATATGAACGCTGACATCAGTGGATATCAGTGCAGATGTAGTGTATAACAAATTTATTAGATCACCTGTTACAAGAATAGGAAAACAAATATTTTTGAAATATGTCAAAAGCTTGTTTTAAATTCCAAAAATATATTGTGAGGGAATACATAATACATTTAGCACAGGCAAAAAAGTATTTTAAGGACATAAAATTTGGGCAAACAGCTGGGGTGCAGGGGAGGGGGAGGCTCTACAGCCCCCCTGTAGATCTGCCCCTGATTTAGCAACAAAAGTAAGGAAATTTGTGTTTGATCGATTATTTCTTTGTTGCTTATTGGCAATAAACCTTGAAAAGGAAAACAAAGTTTGTGGGTTGCACCTATGAAAAACTTGCCGAATCTTCTATTGACTCTTGTTTTGAGCTTCTGGTGCCCCTGGTGCTGACAATCAGGGGTCTGATTGTGAGCCTGTACCCTCCTACAGGTATCCCCCCCCCCCTGCAAAAAAAATGCAAGTCCCAAATAAATTCAGCAAATAAACTGTAGTCTTGTTTTCATACCCATACTTGAGCTGGCACACTCGACTTGTCTGTCAGAAATTAACATTCGAAATAACATCAAATGCCATTGATAACAAAATTAATTCAACCAATGAAATTAATTTATCTGTTAAGGAATCCATGTAAATAGCTAATTTGGCATATTCATGGAAAAATAATAATTTATGTTATTATTTAGTTTTACTGTTTTTTTAAAATAGCAAATTAATTAATAACAAAAATCAATCAATCAATCTATCTATCTATCTATCTATCTATCTATCTATCTATCTATCTATCTATCTATCTATCTATCTATCTATCTATCTATCTATCTATCTATCTCTACACACACTAGTAGATTAACTATTAAAGAAACGTGATTTCTAAAAAATGGTTTAAAGATGAATGGATGGACATCAGGTACAAGTCTTTAAATTTGTTAGGCTCTGTGGTTTTCATATATTTAGTTTAAAACACTCAAAAATTAATTAAAATGAATTTATAAAATACATGTAAAATTTCCTTGTAATTTTGTTACACAAGTACATGTACAACATTAAATTTGATGGAGTCTGGTCAAATGACATTTACTTGTTTTTTCTTTTGTACATTGTACCTATAAATGAATTACTTGAATGAATCAGCCTTTGATTTTATATATATTAGTTGCATTTTACTCAAAATAATTTCTTTATGTTTATGAGGGGACAGGAATCTTTTTTAAATGACATTGTATAAAACAAAAACATAGAAACAATTGCTGTTTTCACAGCTGTCTGCATCTAAATTATAAATTTAAAGATTGATGGCCAGCTTACAAAATGCATTAATGATAAATATATATTTCACTGTGTTGCAGAGGTTAGAACTGTCACACCACAGCAAGAAAATCCTAGGTTTGAATCTACTGGCCGGCTGGGGTCCCTCTGTGTGAAGCGTGCATGTTCTCCCTGTGGCTGCACCAGCTCTCACTGGATCCAAACACGTGTATGTTAGATTAACTGGTGATTCAGGGTGTAACCTGCCTCTTACCCTATGCTAGATTTTAATTTTTAACTTTTAATGTTAAGTTTATCATAGTTTTTTCAGGCTTCATGAACTGTAGGTCTTAGTAAACTGCATATATTTACTTACATATGTTTGATGTGCATGCCAGACAGATAGCAGAATTACACTATGACTTTACGGTCTCTGCCAAATATGATCATATCCAGTTAAAAAGACAAATCCCCCCCAAAATTGTTTAGCATTTTGACCAAAATGCCAAGCTAGAGGCTTTAAACTTCCATCGTTTATATACAGTATACGGTACAGCCATCCCATTACTTACATAACTCGGGGTGCAGGGAGCCTATTCCCCTATTCATCGCTAACAGGCCCCTACTGTGCAGACACAATTTCCCAAAATGTCAAACTGTTTCTTTTAGAATCAAGAAAAAAAGAGGACAGACATCCATTCAAGCCTTTATCTCCAGGAAAAGGGAGACCTATCATAATCACACATCTGATCTTCACGGTGATTCTGCACATTGGGCTCAAGGTCCCTTTCAAGTCCAATGTACCCAAAACGCACTCGCCGCTTTTAATCCAAACCAAGGTTTTTCCACAAAAGCAGTTTTGTTGGGACTGCAGTAATGCGTTTGTCACTGATGCAAGAACAGATAAAAAAAGGAGCGTTTTCCAGAACACTGAGCTGTACAGTTGTATCACACCCAGACATGCAAACCATACAAACATGCAGATCTTTTGCCACACATTTTCACCTGACATAAAAACACCTACTGCCCACTGTTTTTCTTTTGAAATGAAGGCTAATGTTGCAGCCCAGACAATGGTGTTGCAAATAACACATTTACAGTCTCTGACTGAAGTTTTGCTACACAGCTAGAAATCTGAGGAACAGCTAAAACTGCTTTCAGTATTATGGTGAGTATTCCCTTTTATGGCACTTGCATTGCTCCACCATGATTACATGCTGCTGAAGCATAAAATATCCCCACAGAGAGTGGGTTGATTTCTGTGCAATCAGACTTTAAGAAAAATACTGGGTGGTCTATCCCATGGTCAAATGATTCATTGCACAGTGTATGTCAGGGGTATCAAACATAAGAATCGGAATCAGCCTGGCAAAGACTCCAATCCGCCTCACTGGTTGGCTTTGGAAAATGGGAAAGAAGACATAAATTTTGGACATTTAACTGTATTTTCAAAACAGGTTTTACAGCTATTCTCACCGATAAAGACCTCCTCTATAGCCATCTGTACTACACCAAAGTAATTAAAGTAATAGATACACAATTAAATGACAGAACTGTTCATGTTTTGTAACTGTATACTAAAGTGCGCGGTGTTTGGACCTACGATGTCAAACAGGTTTTACATCCCTGGTATTTGTCAATTTAAGACAGTTTTAGTCCAGATATAAATGAACATTAAAAGGTGGTTTTCAGATGGTCCCTGTGATAGATGGGTAACCCATGCAGGGCTTTGCCTGCTTTTTTTCCGAATGGCAGTGGGACGAGTTGATGAGGAAACAATGGTGGAATGGGTTTTCAGATGCTGTTCATTGTATTATAAATAATTCCTTTTTTTATTCTAACATTATGGCTAACTGATGGATTATTTAATTAGTAAAATGTCACATAATAGATTAAAAAAATCTCATCACATCTCTCAAAGTCTATGCTGACATCTTCAAATTGTCTAACCAAAAAGTCAAAGGTGAAAACCCATGATATGATACGAAGTGGCAGCAAATCAGTACCTTCTGAAGTGCTGGAAACAGAGTTTGTTTAAAATTTTTACTTAAGTTAAGAAGTTAACTCAAACCCACCACCATCCAACCAGAATTTTCTCTTAAGTATTTTTATTCATCTTTAGGCATGAAAAAAAGATTTTTGAACCTAATTTTTTAAACATGTACTTTTCAAAGAGTTTGTTACATGTCCACTCAGATGGACAACAGACGTTTTGACTTATGGATTTGACACACAAATAAATAATATACACAGTGTAAAAACTATAAAATAACAATTTTTTTAAAATAAAAAAGATGACAATATAACAACATATATATATAAACTATAACACATATAACCCTGCCACCCGCTGGACAGCCAGCGAGTGGCAGGGTATGGAGTGACACATCAGTGTCCAATGTAGTAGTTTAAGTGCAAGTATACCATCAACACTGACACAAATACAAAAAAACAGCCTTTGAATAGCTGCCCACTGTAGTGACCACTATGCACGAAAGGGTTAGAGTTTCAATCCTCCATTTAACACCTGATTAATTATTTTGTTCATTCACGTTTGTAAAAATATTCCGAGAACACAACGTTCTGTTCCCTCAATAAGAGCACAGTTTTTGTCAAAATAACATCTGACACAGTCACAATCACAGAGACACGAAGCCCCAGAAGAAGACAGAAAAAGTGTGATTTAGACAAAAAAACACTGTCATTTCTTCCTGTAGACATACAGCACCTGTGGACAGTAAGGGTTTTGGATCATCTGTTTTATACATTTTACATATATGTATAAAATACATTTTATACATAGAATTTGATGCCCAACAAAATGCATTTTTTCTTTTCCTATTATGGTGATTTAAAACAAGTTTACCAAATTAACCTCTATGCCTATGCCTTATGTAAATATGTAAATGTTATTTTGTTTTTTTCCCAGTCTGCAAAAGCAGAAAAGGTGCAGATTAAGTTGAATATGTAGCTTGTGCTCTACAGATAGTTTAAAAAAAAAAAGCTCTTATTTTGCTTCTCATCAGCATATTAATAGTCGTGTATGTTTATGCAGGTTTGGAAAGAAATGAATCGTTTCAAAGTGACCCAGAATCTGCAGGATCCAGGGGCCTGACCAGCCTCCCCCTGCTGCCTCAGGCCAGGAGGGGCCCCAGTGTGGAGTGGGATCTTAGACTTCAGGGCTGAGTGGAACCAGACTCAGGGGTTTTGTCAGAAAGGAGTTGAAGTGGAGATGGGAGGGGTGGGCGGGGTGAATAGGCAAAGAGTGGCAGGCCTTGCCCTTGGAGCCCCACAACTGATACACACAGATGGAAAGCATTAGCCCTCCATTCGAGCACAAAGATGGATGGATTATTAGATAGAAAGTCTGAGTGGAGTTGGAGAGGAGAGAAGGAGAAGAAGGGGGAAAAGGGGTGGGAGTGTAGGCCAAGAGAGGAGATGAGATGTGCATTCACATGTAAATATGTCTAACAACTCTGACATGTAAACAGTACATGATAATTAAAAAAAAAACCCAACAACATATGAGGAGGAAGGAGGAAGACCATGTAGAGACCGGATCTTTGTAGAAACAGTTTGTGCTGATTCAAAGAATAACAGTTTAGACATGCTTTGATCAAGTCAACATCTACATTGCATTTGTCCAGGATATTTATTCAGTAATCAAAGTCAACATATGTAACATAGGTGATGGAGTGCTTTTCCACTGATACTGAATTTTTATAGGTGAGGCGCCTTTCCCCACCAAAGTGGATCAGTCTTATTCCAGCCTTTCTTGCAGTGTCACCTACAGTCTGGAATCTGTATCACCCTTTTCAAGCTTTTTATTAAAGCTACGACCAGCTACGAGATATTCAAAACTGAGATGCCACAAATGATTTTTTTTTAAATGAACATAACTTTCTAAAATATCTCTTCGTTATAAATGCTTTGTTGATTGAAGTCTTTACCATCACTTTCATCACTGAGGACTTACAGCCAGATCTTCTAAGCAGGTACAGTATCTGGCTTAAAAAAAGATCTTTCACAGAAACATGCGTGCATAAATCTGTCTTTGTGTGCATTTGTATACATTATAAGTGAGTCACTCGCTAAAGGCTGTGACCTTAATCCCAGAACTATTTATGCACTCTGTCTCTGCACATAAACATAGGCGTTCTCTTTAATTTTACATGCTGTGTGTGTGAAGATACCTATCTCCTAACCTCTAACAGATGTTTCTTCACTAAATCTGAGCGTAGCATTTAATACACACCTAGTTTAATTATCCACTTGGTCTACCTAATTCATTTAAATCTCATTATGTTTTTGTTTTGGTTTGACCAAACAATCATACTTACTCAAAACATTTTAAGTTTAAACTAAAGGTGTAGAGATGATTATCATGTCATTACTAGAACAAATAAGTGAAAAACAGCACGAAATGGTTTTTGCTAAAAAAAAGAAGAAGATTTTTTTAAAAACTGGGAAAGCTAATTGCATGCTCTCAAAGTTCTGTGCCCTAAGTCCTGCCTCAATCATTGTCTTGATTAGGAAGGAGGGACATAGCAAGATTGTGTGATTAACCCTAAATAATATTACATTTGGACTGTGCACAATCAATGATATAAGTACAAATGATGGGGAGGACCCAAGACAAATGCTGAGGCAGGCGAGGTAATAAAGTTTAAACTTTAAACAGGAATCCAGAAACCGAGCATGAGGAACAACACACAGGGAGCACAAACAGAAAAACAGCTTGGAGCAGGGAAAAGGTGACGAGACAACAAAGACTGAATAAAAAAGGAGGGGTAAAAACCAGAAGTGAAACTAAAACAAGGCACAGGAGGAAAAAGTAAAGTGGGACTAGTACACCAAGACTAGTACTAAACCGGATAGGGGAACATGGATTGATAAATGCACTTATGCACAGAGGAACTCAAGACAGGGAATAACGAGGAGAGCAGAAACACCAGACGCATCATCAGAAGAGGAACCAACATTTAAAAAAGGAAAGCACACTTTAATGCTGAAAACAGTATCTGGAGACTGGCTGATTTATCACCTAAGGTTAAGTGCACATCACGACATCCAGTCACCCAGACTGCATCAATGACCAGACTGTTATGTTTATAACTTTTAAACTTTTATTGATTTTGACAATCATTTCTCATAGAGCAAACTATTATTTCATTTAAGGTAAAGTTAGTTGTTTCTTGAGATTATATGATAGATGAAAGGGTGTTGTACTTACAGATATACATTGATTAGAGTGAAATTATATCATGCAACAAATTATTAATTATATATTCTCATAAACTTAGGTTAAGCCAATAAAAATAAATAGTGGGAGGTTTCTGTAAGCTCCCATATTACCCAATTGACCAAGATGGACATCTCCATTCTGCCTAATCACACTTTATGTATTTATGTATTATGTCATGTGCAGTGGAGGCAAATTTTAATTAATGCCTGCACCTTCAATCTCAAGATACAGTCCTGATCAAAAATGTTTTGTCTCACTCCCATTTCTTCTTGTTGCACGTTGAAGCTCTACTTGGAACCTTGTTAAGATCCAACAATGCAAAATATGATTTTTTTTAACCATTTTTCAAGTGGTCTTAAACTTTTGACCGGGACTGCATATGAGTATCTGTATCACAATAAGGACTGTTTATTTTTAAAATGACTGAATCATTTTAACCTGAACAGTGAGTGCTTCAGATGATCTTACTAACAGCAGGGTAGATAGCTTCATGGACATATGATTGCAGTGGTGGTTAAATTAATAGTTTGAACACACCTATCCCTTTACTCTCGACCCTCCCAGTGTGATGAGATGATGCTAGATTCCATCCTGGAAAACCAAAAGAAAAAGGCCCTCTTGACTCACTGTTTACATGCTGTCTCCATAGGAATCTCATGGTAAAGCAGAGACACCTTGATCTCTCTGCTGCAATGCTGCTAAGCCAGACATTACCCCAAGAGCCATTCACTGCACTTTGCCTCTATCCCTTGCTTCCCTACCCCTTTTATTCATCTTGCTTTTCTTCTAAGACTAATACACACCTCTTCTCTTCTTTATCTTCAAAGCCCATTTCAGCCCATTTCATTCTGAAATAAAGGGGCTAAATGAGGCTCCTTTAGCAGAAAACACCCTCAAGGCTCACCTTTCTTTGGTAACGAAGGGAGTGGTCATCCTTAGTTACATGACTCGGCTGCAGGAAGCTGCTTCTCTGGCTTTGAACCAAAGAGATTTAAGCATCAGGGCGAGTCGCACCCATTAGCTTAATAGACATGTTCGTGTTTATTTAGACATGTTCATGTCTGCATAGCTGTGGCAGATAATAGCTATAAGTGCAAACATCTGTTTTTTTTAACTGAATTTTGAGGGTTGTTGCACTTCTACTCTGCTACATGTGATGATAAAAATATCATACTCATTATATTGTCTTTTAGGTCTATCGCCATACTGGATTTACTTGTCACTTTTAAGATTCTGATTACATGAAACTATGGGGGAAAAGATGTTGAAATAAAATGAAATAAAAGTTTAAAACTATTTCCCTAAACCCTTCAAAATATTTTCCATCCATCGTCTTCACTTCAACAGAAACCATAGTTCCTAGAAAAGCCACTTGAGGCTGGCTCCAATCTCACTTCCCAGAGATTCCAACCTCCAGAGCTGAAAACTTAAGCCAGTACAGAAGAGCCAAAAATGGCAGTTTCTCTACAGTAGGTGCCACTACAGCAGTTTCGCACCAAAAGGGTGTCAGTCCCAGTTCATACAATAGACTAGAGCCCCGCGCTGGGACTGGGAGCAGACAGCTAAAAATAGATAGCATGTCCCGAGATTGTTAGCTGGATGGAGAGTATAACTGATCTTACTAATTATGTGATATTACTATGTGATACTGTGCAAGAGGTCCGCCCCCTAGTGTCAGATCTCTCATATGACTCTGTGGCTCAGCTCATCTTATAGTAGTGGTTTTGCCAAAGCATGCTGCTGTTTGCAATTAAAATGCTTCTTACGTTCACCAAACAGCAGCTTCTTTATTGAAAAGCTAATGAAGATGTGAAATATTTAGCACCTAAATATCCAGATGTTTTCCTCAAGAATCACAAAGAAGCTTAAAAAAAAGTGAATAATAGACTGAATTCAACAGATGGCCGGAAATCTGGCTACAGATCTCTCATATTTTGATATTGTTTTGCCTTCCCACAAATGGCCAAAATAAAATTAATTCATTTTAGGTGTCAAACGAACTGAATATTCAGACACAATGTTAAACAGCTTTTTAGCATTTAAGGAAAGAAAAGACGGTGAAAAGATTCAAAATGAAGGTTGACTGATTAGGGTTTTTTCTCCCCTAATCCTCAGTAAAATTCAACTCTCCATAAGAAGATTACATGTGAATATTAGGTAGGAAAAGTCTGCCCAAAAGAACATTATTTTTATTTAGATATTTTATGTTTCTTAACCATGATTCTAAATCATCCATGAATGTTAGCAAGAATGGTCACATGTCCACATGGTACTCTGCCCTACGACAAATGTCAATTGAACTTCCTGACAATCCTGGATTAGCTGCAAACCTCCCCAAAAAACTAATGGATGGAAAATGCACCTCTAATATAGTCACCCAGAAGCTATTAAAGAGGATTTTATTAAAGGACTAGGAATTAAAAAGGGTGCATTTGATACCAACATCAGTTGCTCAGTCAGCAAGCACACGGTGTATAAGTACTGGATGTACAAATTGCTTTTCTGGATGACACGATGCTGGCATCTCGCATCAGCGCAGATGTTGGTTTCTATCAAATACAGATGCCTCCTTTCTTCTCTTCTGTTTCCTGTGCACTCCTCTCTTTGGTTGCACTTGCATGCGTAGCAAATGATTTTGGTTGATGCCTTGGGAGAAATTACATTAAATGGTGTCAGAGCACGGAGTCTCTGATGTAGGAGTCGTGAGGGTTTACTGCTGTGCTACCGCTGCTCACAGAACACAATCACAAAACAAACTGTTCCAGACCGGCAGCAGAAAATGTTTTCAGCAGTCTGAAAGTCTGCATTGCTGCTAATGACCGACTGTCTTCTCCTCTTTTCCTGCGAACACTCACAGGCTCATGCTTAACAGGGGGAAGAAAGGACACCTGCATTGCAAAATGGAGCTTCAGTTTTGGGTTTTTTTGCATGACTAGTTCACTCAAATGACAGAATACTTATTTAGTTTGTTGGTAATTATATCTTATCTCTGCAAATGGGAAGAAAAACATTTCTAAATATTCTGAACTTCCTGGACAGTCTGAGGTTCAACCTGGCAGCATTGAATGGACTAAAACATAAAGTCCCAGAGATGTTCTAGAAGATTTAGGTCAGGTAGGTGTGAAGGCCAGTCAGTGATATCAATTCCTTCATCCTCCAGGAACTGTCTGCATGCTCTTGCCACATGAGGCCGGGCATTGTTGTGCATCAGGAGGAACCCAGGACCCACTGCACCAACATAGGGTCTAACAATGGGTCCAAGGACTTGATCCTCGTACCTAATGACATTCAGAGTCCTGTTGTCTAGTTTGAGCCTGTTGAGATCATGGATATGCCTCCACAGGCCATCACTGACCCACCAGCAAACCGGTCATGCTGAACAATGTTACAGGCAGCATAACGTTCTCCACGACTTCTCCAAGCTCTTTCATGTCTCTCACATGTGCTCAGGTTGAACCTGCTCTCATCTGTAAAAAGCACTAGATGTGGAGCTGCCAATTCAGGTATTCTGTGGCTAATGCTTATCAGACTCCCCTGTGCCAGCAGTGAGCAAAGGGCCCATTAGACGATGTCTGGCCTTCAGATGTCTGTTTCTGATTGTCTGGTCAGAGACATCAACACCAGCAGCCTGCTGGAGGTCAATTTGTAGCTCTGGCAGTTGTCTTTCCTCCTTAAACAAAGGAGCAGATACTGGTCCTGCTGATGGAATAACGATCTTGTGCAGTTCTCATAGAGTAGCCTCCTGTCTCCTGGAATGTCCTCCATACTCTTAGGACTTTACTGGCAGACACAGTCTGTATGTCTGTATATGTAGAACATTACATCTGATATAAAATTTATATGCTGGATGACAGTCACTCTGGTTCACTTAATTTTTTTCCCAATTCAAGGTGAAAGATCTGAATTTGAGCCTGAAGGAAATGAAGTGAAGCAGACAAACACACACCCGGAAAGGCTACATCAGAGCCATTTTTTCCTCTTTGAAATCTTTTCATCTTTGACTATTATTTCCAACTGTTTCCAGTTGTGACTACAGTAATCAAACAGCTAAAGGGCCCCATCACTTGGCCATCAGTGGTCACTGCAATTACAAGGCAAAGACATTCAAAACTGTTCTCAGAAATGGTGATTTGGTGGCCCCCAGTGGATTCACATTGCTATTACAAATCTGTATTCTTAAAACGCATCGATCATAGAACAGAAGCACCGGAATTTACCAAACATTATTTAATAAATGATTTTGCAATACAAAACATCTGTGCAAAAATATTCAGACAAAATACAAAGCCAAGGCCTCTCTTGATCAATATGCATGTAAACCTGTTATGGGTACACTGATATTGAAATATACATTTACTTTTGTTTCTTCTTACCAATAAAAGACAAAAAAAGGCACTATAATGAATTTTTGCCAAATACAAAAATACCTAAACTTGATTAAGATTCACAGTCTTGTGTACAAGTGGTTTGTGCACTGCTATATTAGTACATAGACTACATAAAAAAGATGACTGTAGCCACAATGACGGCACCCATTGGTTGAAACCTTCACTTGAGCATTTTCACTTTTATTATTTTATTCTATTAGACTCTGTACACTCATACGGTAGCCAGGCCTTATACTATTCTCTGCCTTATTAGCAATTTTGCTGTCAGTGACAGCATCCTTAACAAAATGAGAAATGTCCTGTATTAAATAAGACTTCACTGATGTCAAAAATCAAGTGAGAAGTGGACTGGACTGGAGGAGTCGCCCCCTGTTGGCCATCAGTGCAGACTGCGTTGGCCTTGCTTTTTTAAATCTGGAAGCAAAGTCCATCTTATATATACAGTCTATGTTAGTATTCGTACATCATTTACATTGCTGGGGCTCATGGGTAAAGATGCTTAGGTAGCTCACTCTGCTTTAGAAAAACAGAATTACAAAAACACACAGAGAGGAAAGGCATTTGAAAAATACACCCTCAAATGATTTCAAATAGCATGGAAACAAGAGCACACCCTTCATGTTGCTAATAACAGCCAACCAGCTTCACTACTGACCTCTACTCACTTGAATGCCATTACCTCAAGGAAAACTAAAGAGCAGTAGGATTTATAAAGACAACTGAATTTGATTTTGATGCCATTTTTGCAGCTGCTTTTCTCTAGTTGCTACATTTCACGTGTCCACTTACTTTACTATTCAAAAATGCACTTGAGGCAAAAAAAAAGGATCCTCACTGTACTTTATGCTCTGCATGTCCTCAGTGAAAACAACCCAGATGTGTTATTGCTGTAGTTAAAACACGCACTCAGGAACATTCGCACGATGTCACCCATAGGTTGTTGACTTGACACATTACTGCTGGTTTTCTGACTTTTTTTTTTTTGAGGGAATGAAAGAAGCTTCATATTTGGCCTCTCATAAACCATCGTGGATGGCTGAGGCATAGTTTGTGCGGCTACGAAACTGAGACTCACCAAACACACACTTCGTCATCCTTCACTGGGAAACAGACAAAACGGGCAGAATTTTTTTTCAGGTTGTACTTTTTCTGTTAAAAGCTGCACGTGCTGAGCTACTCGTCAGGATCCTGTACATGTTAATACAGTCGCCACTTGGTGTGTTAAAAAGTTGCAATAATATTGCAGAACACCTAATTTGCAGTATCCTTATTTAGATGCAACATTCTTCTGTCTATGTACATGGCTGAGATCTCACAAAGCACCTAACTACTATAAGCATTATGCATTTTAACCCTTTTTACTTTTATTATTCTTCCATGTTTTGCTTCTTTTGCTTTTTTCTTTTTTTTTGCACAATACAGACGTATAAATACAAAGAAGGGAACAGAACAGGACGAGGTATCCAAATTAAATTTTGACTTTTTTTTTCCCATCTCCAAAATGAAATCCGTAAAAACTTTCGGAAAAAACATAAAAGACTGTATCCAATCAATTATGCGGCGAATCAAGTGTTTGCCCTGAGAACGGTGCGGGTTAGCTGTGGAAGGAAGCGAGCGCTTTGTGATGTCTTTTGTTGATCTGCAGGGGGCCCTCTTGCCGGCTCTGAAGTTAGATGCGATGTCTCCCGGAGAAACAAAACCGGGGGGGGAGGGATGATGAAAGAAATGATACTTAAAGGGAGGCCGATCAGATAAACTTCCAGCTTCACTGTGTCCGGTGTTCTTGTTGCAGACGTCTCAGATTGCGTGATGAAGTTGGAAAATTACAAAAAAACCAACAAAAACAAAACACACATTCAGCTGTCATTCTCAAAGGGACTCCTTAGCGCCTGCATGAGTACTTTCATAGCTGTTGGCAGCATGGCTATTATGCATGCTAACATAAATGTTACTGATTAGTTTTGGAGGGCCAAGGAGGCATCATTTATTGGAGCAGGACACTGTTGATTGTTTTTATGAAGTCCCTCGCCGTTTCCATTCGCGCTCCCTTGGATATTTCATTTTTTGTGTTGACAAGCAAGCCAATGAACTAGTTTAAAAAAACACCTGAAGGTCATCACATGAATATCCATGTCTCCCTATAGGGAAAAAGTCCATCGACTGGGAATTGTTTCGTTTTTTTTTTTGTCTGATTGGAACACAAACTGTTGAATAAGGCCACGGGAAGGATGTTTTCACCTTTAAAGTGTTTTACTTAATAAAAAGTTCATTTGAATATATATCTTTGTATCATTCATTCATTCAGGACCTATGTACTGTATTTACACAGAGGTTAAAATAACATTTTCAAACCATGATAGTAAGTACGCTTCCTTTAAACAGTAAGGCATGACAGAGTCAGACAGCTGCTTATATAGCCTGCTTAGTGTTTCTTGGATACCCAGATGTGTGGCACGCTCCATCTCTGTTGGGTCTCGGTAAGACCAGAGAAGAACTGTGACGCTGCGCCACTTGCTGAAGCGCTAAACTTCTCATATCTGGGATCTAACCTCAAAGAGGTTGAATATTTACAGGTCTGCAGTGATGACTGTGTCGTTGTACATCAGCACATCAGAGTCAGGAGTAAGCAGTGCTGATGTCTGAGACACGTGGTCCACCATCCCCTTCTGGGAGAGTTGTCCGTACACCTGAGCCGACCCTCCGCCGCTCCCCGGCATGATGCAGTGGGACAGCAGCGGCGTGTTGGCGTCATGGTTGGAGCCCGTGGTGGAGGGCACGCCGCTGACGTGACCCGTGCTGGTGGAGCCGCTAGCGCTGCTGGGGGAGCGGCTTTTGGGAGGGGGCAGGTGGTGCTGGATTACCCTAGTTGGCGGAGCTGGGGGTGCAAAGTGAGCTGGGAATGCTGCGTATCCTGGCGGGATTGGGTATCCGTTGACTGGGATAAAGCGCTGGTGGGTTTGGGTCACGGCCATGGGCGTCCATGCTGGAACTGCACCCATCTGTCCCGGCGCGGGAATAGCCTGGGCTGGGTAGAGGTACCCTGCGGCGGCGGCAGCAGCGGCGGCATAGCGTGGGTTGCTAAGGTTGCTGACGGGGCTGGCGCTGAGCGAGGTGGTCTGAGTGGTGGCATTGCCTCCTCCGCCAGAGGGCGTGCTGGAGCTGGCGTGGGACGACAACCCCTCCCAAGCTCGCAGGCGGGCATGAATATCCTTGAAGCGCGGCCGACGTGCTGGTCCTTCCTGCCAGCACTCAGTCATCAGACCATAAAACCTAAAAGCCAACAGAGTTACTTCATTACCACTAACAACAACAATCAGACTGCTTCTAAAACTCTAAAACTAACCCCAATACCAGAGTCCAATAAAGACACTTGGACACTTGGGTTTCACCATTAGCTGGATGCTCTATCTTCTTGTATACTTCTCATATTGCACCGGTAATTGCAACATACCTTGGTGGGCAGTCTTCAGGGCAGGGCAGCAGCTGCCTCTTTCTCACCATCTCCATCACTTCCTGGTTCGAGAAACCGTAGTAGGGCTGTAGCCCGTAGCTGAAGACCTCCCACAGCACAACTCCAAACGACCAGATGTCCGAGTCTGTGGTGAACTTTCCCGAAGCGATGGCCTCAGGGGGCATCCAGCGGATGGGTAGCACAATTTTAGGCTGGATGCAGTAGTAGTCTGAGGAGTAGATCTCTCTGGAGAGACCCAGGTCAGAAATCTTGACGTGGAGCTGCTCGCCTACCAAAATGTTCCGAGCTGCGAGGTCCTTGTGAACGTAGAAGTGGCTGGCCAAGTACTCCATCCCAGCAGCCACCTGGTTCACAATAGTTCAAAGAAAAGTTTTTAGACATAAATTAGAAGCAAACTGAGAACATTACAACACTAATTTTAATTAGAAGTTTCTACATGAGCGATTAAGATCCGTACATCAACATTTCATGTTTAAATTGATGCAACAGTACTCCTTCCACTACGCTTGTAGCCAACTACGAGGATGTTTTTAGATCCTACCTGTATGGCCATATGCAGAAAATCTCCATGATCCAGGCTGGATTTCACCGTGCCGTCCTCATCGCTGCTACAGCCGACGTCAGAGTGCGGCGAACGCATGATGAGGAACTCGTGGAGGTCACCTTGGGGTAGAAACTCAAACAGCATGCAGACCGGCTGCTCCTGGGTAACCACACCCACCAGGCACACCAAGTTGGGGTGCTGAAGCTCGGTCAGCACTGCGGCCTCCTTTGATGAAGTCAGATAAATAATGGTGAATTTCAAAGAAGCAAACAGACAAAAAAAGGTGGCTGGCAGGTTGATTTCACGTGGATATTTACAAAAGATGTGGGAGTTTAATGGAGAGACTGAGACTGAAACTGTGTGGCTTTGAAAGGTGATTATAAGAAGATCACCCAAGGTGGTTTCACAACAGCTCATTGATCACTTTTGAAATCAAGTCGATGGCAGTACCACTTTAAAACGCGGGCACAGTTCAGGTCTGCCTCACTTTCTGTAAATGGAAAGTGAGGATTACGTCTTACGAATGCCGACTGCCTCAATCTTCCGTCACATCTAAATTTATCTGGACGGCCTTCCACCAAGTTACAGTTTATTTTGGGAGCTATTTCCAGAGAACTCATCTACAGTTGAGCGGTTCAGCCGTCTCCGATCTTTCACCACGTCTACCTTCTATAGACATACAACAAGCCGTCCTTGAAATCTTGTGGGCCTATACGCCTTTCCTCTAAGAAAGCAGCCACGTGTAGTTTTTAGCAATAGGATATTTTAGTGGTACATTTCATTTTCCAAATCTACACAAAGACAACTGATGTGGCTTCATTATTATATATATTTTTTTATGTGTGTTGTAAAAACGGTTCATTTAGAAACATTTCTTACTTGCTGGAAGTCAGCCCACTGCTGGGCATTGGAAATGTCTTTAAGGGTCTTTATGGCCACAAGCTGGGCCTGGTCCATGCCCGGCAGATACAGATGACCCTTGTAGATCTTCCCTAGAGTACATTCTCCGAGTTCCTCCATGAAACGGACAGCTGATAAGGGAAGCTCCTTGGCCTTGCTCTATAGAAGGTAGAAGGAGGAAAAAAATGGTAAGGTGACATCAATAGATTGAAAACACATTCAACAAAAATGAAATCATTACTTTTTTTGTCGGGTCAGCACCCTTTCCTCACTGCTGTCCTTGTAAGGAAAAGAAAACACGATGTCGCTGCTTTCAATCTGATGTAGGCGAACTGCCTAATATAACACCGAATCCGTGTTTGAATTGTAGAAGAAAAATAAAACTATAGCTCAGAGCTGATAATTCACACAATCAGACTTGGCCCATTACATCAGCCCCCTAATCCTGCCCTTCACGCCTCTGGAAAGCAATATGGGAAAATTGCGAAATCTAGCAACATGTCCACAGCTTAAAAATGTCATCTGGCTGACAGGTTAAGCAAAATTTGGGAAGATGAGGCAATTAATTCTCTTGCCAGTAAACCATAGAATCAGCTGCAACAATAGCAGAAAACAATGTAGCGCTCCTGTGAGGGATGACTTTGCTTTTTCATTTTTTGGAACTCACCGAGGAGCGCTCTGACTGGAATGCTGGGTTACAGCACATCTAAATCCAACAGGAATGAGCTGGGCTGTGGGGTTACGAGAGGGTCAGGCACGTTTTGGAATTCATTTAAAGTAAATTCCAGTCAATTAAATCCATTTCCTCATTAAGATAAAGAAAACTAATGATTCAAATGGAGAAAATGCGGTTCAGCAGACACAGTTTGCCACAAACACCACAGCAGATACATTGTGTAAATCCCATCTGATAGAAATTTGTCACCTTAATAAGTATATTTAGTGTCAGATTTCTGTGTGAAATAGCTGAGAGGAAAGCAAATCAATCGTTTAAGAATTTGTGAGGATTGTTCATCAGATGCCCCCCACCTTACTATCTCTCAAAAAAAAGGGGAAATGCCGTTCTTAAAAGGAAAAATGAAACATTTGAGGTCCCTGCTGTCGTTAGTTTTTTAAAGAAAAAAAAATCAAGAGTTTATTTTTTATATTTTATGAGTGATTATTTTAAATTTTTTTTTAGGGGGAAATGTCTGTGAGCTACACTTTTGAAAATGTGAACACAGACTTTCAAACTTCAGCTCAAGTTAATCCAATATTTATTTGGATGTCCGATCTCTACCAGCAGCTTGGGAGGCCTGCAGAGGAGATGGAACCCATATTTTGTTTACAGCTTCACATGTGCAAAGCACGTAATAGCCTTTAAAATGGAGCAGATATTAAAGCCTGATTATGGGGGAAAAACACATTTTCATCCATCTTCAGTGCGATAAGTCCCAGGTATGATGCCATAAGTTTTTTTTGAGTCTCTTATCCAAAATTTGTGATGGTATTTTCATTTTCCAGTATGAATTTTATTTTTTTTTACATAACTTCTTATTACAATGTGTATCTTTCCCCTCATTTTTTCTTCAGGCAAATCTGTGATGTCAGATGTGTGTGTGTCTTCTTTTTTTTTTATTTTGATCATTAAGATTAGTCTTCTTTGCAACCAGAGCATGACCACGGTCAATAATCATACCGACCAATCTCATTAGAACAGCACCAACAGATGATGGTGGGAACGTTGGGGACTGAATATTTTTTATATAAAGTCGATGGTGCCAAACTGCCACTCTTGTCTATGCTTGGGAAGAGATAAAAGGTGCAGAAAGGTTGGCAGAGATTTCCAGATTCCAGGAACTTTGAGATGAATAATGAAATTCCTCTGTGAGGTCACATGCACTCACACACTCACACATGCACAGTGTCTGTACGAGCTCTGAGGGGGGTGGTGAGTGTGTGTGTTGTGCATTATGAGAGACACAGATGTTTTTAGTTACGGGTTTTTTTCCCCATCTTTCCTCCCCACACCCAAACCCTCAGATCCTCCTCACACCACCACAGATTTCTATGTGTGTGTCTAAAAGGACTGTCATAGGCAGTAACCCTTGGGTGACCCCCATGCAAGCAAAGCCTGTTAGGTAGCAGCTTAACCCAAGACAAAGCTGCAGATAATGAAAACAGGAAAGAAAGACATTTGACTTAGTAAAACGTCTAAAAGTCGTAATATTTAGCCCATATAAAAAAGTTTTTAAAAGACAGAAATCACACAGCTGCTCCCTTTTATTTAAATGTTATTATAGATTGTTAAAATTTAGCTACAAGGCTGAATGGACGCATGGGGCGGGGCTTTGCTAATCTTTCGGCTGATGGTTATGCAGTCTGCTATATTTCAGAACCCAGTTGGCAACAAGACCATTTAAAATCAACTGTATAATTCCATGACTGCATGGCTGTCACTCTCCTGTAAACGTAAGTCTTTGCAGACACAAGGTCTTCATGTAAACAGCAAGGAGAGACTCCCTTTTTAGGTCAGTGAAACATTTATTCCAGTCCCCCTCCCAAAAAACCCTCAGAAACAAAATAAAGCAAAGATATTAATGGATTCTGACGCTTCTGTGACATCTGCGATTCTCTCCGCGGCTCTTCCCTGTAATACTATACACCTTACCTTGAGCATCAGCTCAAGTTTGCCCAGGAATACATGCTGTCTAGATAAACCCCAACCCTCCGCCCTCAACCACCAACATTATGTGGAAAAAAAGATGAGCTTACATGATATGACAGAGTGTGCAACCTTGAAAGCAACATGATACTCATACTGATGTGAGCTGTGTGTTTTACTGGGAGAGAGCATGATATACATTACAAAAAAGAAAAAAGCTCCTGTGGTATTGGGATGGAAGGATGGACAGAGGCATAGCAATGGAAAAACAATGGATTAAGTGAGACGACCAAGGATAAGGAGAAGTGTAAGGAAAGGGTGTGGAAAAAGAGACAGTGGGAGAGAGAAATAAACAGGAGGGAGGTGGTGGGCTGCAGTTGAACATTCCTGAACCTGCTGAGCTCTGATGACAGATCTGATGCTTTGTCTGAGACAGGTCGTTTCCACACACACTCAAGCCAGTAACCCCGGCATGCCGTGACATATCCCTAATGACACACAGAAGGCTGTGCCAGTGTTTTGACTCCTGCAGTCTGTTTGCATGCCAAACGACAGCCTTTTTACAGTCATTACACAACAGCGTGATGATGCACTTAGTGTCCACTTCAAAATCGTGAAGGTTACAGTGTTTAATTTTTGTGTTGATATTATATGTATAAAGTGTTCTATATCTGCAGAAATAAACGGTAATCTGCATGAGCCCAGGAAGGCCCTCCGTCATTTATTCCCCACCCTGAGTGCCATCTGCTGTGACTGTAACGCTCCCTACCTTAGGCTTGTATGCAGTTGCGAGCATGGACATCTCAACGTTCTGGCCGCGGACGGGTTTGGGTTGGCGTGTCACGGGCGGCCTGGAGGACTTCTGGTTGTTGCGGCACACGCAGATGAAGAAGAAGAGCAACGCGATGGCTAAGGGGATTACCACGCTGGGAACCAGGATGTACAGGATCTCAATGCCAGACTCCTTATGGTCTACACAGATGGAACATCGAGAGAGAGAAATCATGTCATTTCACACATGTCACACGTGTCACAAAGACATCATCGCAAACTATGATTTAAAACTAGCGTCTCACCACAGAGGGGTATGTCGCAGAGCTCCATTCTGAACCCCTCATCCAGTGTGAAGCACCAGGGGGCCTCGTGTTTGTTCCCTGGGTTGCGGCAGTACGAGTGTCCTCCATTAAGCTCCGGGTAGCGCGCAGCCTGGTAGTTGTGGCTGTGAGGATACTGGGAGTTCCACGGCTGACACTGACGCCCTGACTTGGTTATGCTTACCGTTCCTCTGTAGTCTACCCCACTGTTGTTATAACATTTGTGATCTGGTGGAATATAACAGACAAAGTTAAACATGAGCAGGGGATCCTTTGGCAGCTTAAGAAGAGGGGTTTCTGGTAAATTACCATGAATATTTCCTAGTGAAGCATAATTCAGGCATTAGACAGTAATGTTTTAGCAGCGTCAACACAGTAAATCATTACAATGATTTACACATGAACATGTCTCACTCTTGTTAATAGGCTCTGTCATAGGGATCCCGATCCTCAGACAGTTGGCAGCCTCGGGGCTGTCAGAAGCAGCCAGGTCATCGCAGTTTGGCAGTTTCAGTCTCTTCAGTATGATCGGGTTTGAGCGGGCGATGATGTACTCGGTTTTACACAAGTCGTTCTCCAGGATCTCGCATTCGTCCTTACAGAGGTCACGGGGTTTGTCGGACCCCGAGCTGCGGTCGCACGTCGGGAAGGCAAAGTGGCACAGGGAAGGGATGGCGAACTGCGAGCAGCGGTCAGACAAATGGTTGGACGTCCCGATCATGGTGAAGGCCGCTGGGAACGAGAGAGGAAAAGAAGAAGAAAAAAAAAGGATTCAATTTCAGTTGCTTGAAAGTTGCTAAATAAGGAAGAATTAGAAGACTGAATAAAAACAGAGAATTTTATACTTTAAATGGACGACTCGCGCACAGCGATGCTGTTCACTTATTGCAAACATGTGCATTGCTGCGGCTGTCATTATTACTACAGCGACTACGATGAAGAGGAGATGCGAATAAAAAGCAGCCAAGTGAACCTGGCAACCATCCAAATGTTTCTCCAGCACATGTTGCTTGAATAAAAAGGAACATAAAGATCAGTAAGTGTGACATTAAATTCAAGATGCTGAATCTGGACTCTGCGGCTTTATGATTTACAGTCCTACTGTTGGCCTGTTACGACTCTGTGGCGCCATAAATCTCAATTATCACTCGTCCTTGATGTTTCAGATCAGGCTCTGGATTCATGGCCTGCGTCATTCCCTGAACTGTTGCACGGATATAATCAATAATGACCTCTGAGGACAAATGCACCCATACGCATAAAACAAAAAGCACACACGCTAAGACGCAGACGTGTAACAACACTGTGAAACAGTGTGTTGGCCACATGTGATTCATACTGAGTGGTGAACTCCCTTTGAACTCTCTAAGTGATGTTCTGCTTCCTTCCTGGAGGATATTAATTATGATTACCTTCTGAAAAATCTGAATTTAGACAAAATTTTTATTGAATTAGGATATAACTACACCTTTTTTATTTTTAGCAGCAAATTATGTCTCTAAAAGACATTTAATTGAATCTACCTAAAATGCAGGTGCCATCTGCCATCAAGAGTAAGGACAAAAGAAGCGGCACCTATTCCAATTTTTCAAACAAAGCATAAAGAAATGACTTTTGGCTCAAGACTTTTGCACAGTACTGTATGCCCTTTGGTCAGTTTTCTTTCTCAGATCTGCAGGAACTAAATATTTAGTAACATGGAATAATCTTTAACGTGACTTCCATGTGCTTACTTAATCAAGTTAAGCCTGTACACTAAGAAAAATCAGTGTATTTTAAATCAAACGTTTCTCATGAATGAATATGTATTTATGATGGATGTAAAAGTAAATTTAACCTATTCTCAAAACATTAATTAGATTTGTGTTGGCTCGAAGGAGGTTTAGCCCGCTCAAACTCACCTGTGATCTGGGTCTCAATCTCCCCCTGCATCTGCAGCGAGTCGACAAAAATGCTGCGGTTGCCGATAAAGCGGGCGCAGGCTATGCCTCTGTACGGCTGGCAGAATCCATCTTCAGGAAACCCGTTGCTGAGAGGTCAGAGAGGCGAGAAAGAGAGGGTGCTTTTAAAGTTCGTCTGAACAACATGCATCAATTTCATCGACTCTTTCACAGGAAAACCACTAGAGGTCAGTCTACATTAGCATATCCCACAAGACCAACTAGTTCCACTCTTGTGGAGGGAAAGGCTGCTCCTTGCTGCCTTTGCTTGGCTAAAGATCAGGCAAACTCAAAGGCAGATATCTAATACACATAAATGTCCTAATTCACATTAAAGTGCATTAAGAATTAATATCTCACGTCTGACTTTATTTGTGTTGCGTCAGAGAGTTGTCACTCTGAGCCACAATTTAAAACATATGAAAGGAGAAAGAGAGCAACCTTGGTTTTTACAGCTATTCAACTCCACTCAGTGAGCTTCTTTTGGGGCATTTCTTTTAATTTCCTCGTTAATGTAACGATTCTTATCCCGCTTAACACAGTCACCACCATCCTCTCCCCTTTCTGTCTCAGTCTCTGTGCTTTTTTATTCTTTCTCCATACACACACGCACACAAACACACACAGGCACACACACACAAAGCCCACGCTCACCGGCAGACCACTCGCTCAGTGTGAGATCATTTTGTCATGCGCTTTAAGTCGTACCATATGGGACGTTAAGACCAGGCACAACCGCAATATGTGGTATAGGCGAGTCCATGATGCCACTTCATATATGAAGTATATCCTCATGGTGCAGACCTGCTGCCTGAGTAATGGCGAACAGAAGCAGCTAGACTGTCACATTTTTAATATATTTAAACTGTGATTGTGTGATTGTGATTGCACCCAATCACAGTTGAGAAGCAGGCCTCAGCTGTAATTGGCTGAACAATGATAACAATAGTCAAACATTTTGACTCTGATAGGTAAGGTGGCCCCGAGAGGTCGATCGGACCGCAACTTATGAAAACACCAGTAAATAGAAAAATGCTGAAAAAGCACACAAAATAAAACTGAATAAAAACCCCAATAGAAATAGAAAAAAGTTGCTAATAATCACAAAACAACACACAAGTGTTTTTGGGGAGACAATAATGTGACAGAAGCCAACAGTAAATGGCCAATAGCAAAATACCTACAGTATTATATGAAGTGTGCAATTAAAACAACAATATAATACATAACACTGATGAATCCTCAACTGCTTTTAATGACGCCTCAGTCCTCCGTATGTTTTGGTTTCTGTCCCTTCTGTGGCTGGTCCATCACATTATTGTGTCCCCAGAAACATTTCTGGATTTTGTTTTCTCTACTTCTGTGTTTTTTATTTAACTTCCGTTGTGTTTTCTATGCTTTTGCTACATTTTTTTATTTACTTAGTGTTTCCCTAACTTGCAGTCTGTTTGACCTTTCAGGGCCACCATATATAGGGTTTAAAAAACACCATTGTGTAGCAGCCTAGTAAGAATTGAACTGCTTCTCTACTTCTTTTGCACATCATTCTTTTATTACGGCTTTACAGAAACGTCACTTTTGCTAATGAGAGTTGGATGGTTTACAAGAGCCGGTACAAAGTGCGAAAAGCGCTAATTTTACTCCACAAGCTGTAAAAATCGCACACACATTCCCCCACCCTGGTTTGGTGTGAGTGTGAGGTCAGTAGGTTCCCTCTCTCTGTGGAGTGTTAAGTGACTGAAGGGCCAAGGTCAGTTAACCCCCTTTCCCTGTCTGTGCAGATCTTAAATGGGCTTTCCAGACATGGACACACACACACACACACACACACACACACACACACACACACACACACACACACACACACACACACACACACACACACACACACACACACACACACACACGACTACCAGGGCAGCGGTCTGCATACTGCCGATTCCTCAGAGATAGGGTAACTTTACAACTTAATGCAGGTTTAAACAGATTTTATCCCCGGAATATGTAATTTCCTACTAAAATATGCAGTAATAATGACTTCATGTTGCGGTGGGCCTGCAGAGGGCTTAGCACCCCTTCAACAAGCCGCAAACGCACAAACTGATACTCCTTTGGATGTTTTTCACCCTTTTGGAGAAGAGCTGCCTGTGTTTGGGTGAAAGCAGTAAAGGGTGTGTTTGGTAATTGTAAGAAGTAACCACTGAATAATTGAATCATTTGAGAGACTTACAATTGGTTAAGTTCCTGCCATTTTTGAACGTAATGAAGTGGAACATAAAAAAAGGTAGCTCTGGCATGAGAAAACAAACACAAACGGGATAAAGAGCGAGGGCTGGAGTGTGTCCAGGCAGCCCAGAGGTTAGTTTGGTTGTGCGTCACAGAGAACGGTGGACACAAACATCCACACTAGCATGAAGCCACACACAGACAAGCAAATGACAAGGGAGAGGAGACGATCCACCGCAGTGCAGCCAGATCCCCGCGGGCAAATTATAACTACTGCAAGTCAGAACGCCCTAAACCAAAGCGGCTCAGCTCGAATCCCAAGTCGCCCTCACTGGGCTTCCTGTATTTTAGCTTCTTTCACTGGTTTCCAAATCAATGTAGCTTCCAAGCCCATGTCTAAGAAGCTGATTAAAGCATCTCGTCTGGTAGGGCAGGAATGGATAACAGTATGTTTGAAGAGAGATAGACACATCTACGAAAACCTAATCACTGTGAGACATCTGAGGTTTTCCGAAAACCTCTCTCTGTGTTTTTGTGTCCATTTATTTTCTCATGTGTTTGTGTGTGTCAGTGTAAGCTATCCCTAAGCAGGGGAAAGCCAAGTGCGGTTGCTATTTGTGTAAACAGTGAATAGCTGTTCAGGCCTTTGATTTTACACACTAACGCCACGGGCCCTCTGTATAATGTTTTATAACAGTTAATTACAAAGGGAGCCTTCTCCGTTCCAGACTCGATCTATAATCCAGATATAAACAGAAAGACGAGCCTCACCACAGAGCCTAAACAAGGTGCTGAAGACACTGATGCATTGTCCAATTACATTTTTTCCGACCTCATTATTTATTCAGGGAAGAGCTTGCTGAGCAGCCATGTTCTTTTTCCACCCACCACCCAGGTTCACATCCACAGTATTAAATAGAGACTCACACCTGTGTGGTAAATGCTAGCCCTTCAGGGACTTTTGACTCCACACATTTGCAGAATAGGTGTGTAGAAAAGATATAGAGTTCAACTCATGCGATTCATATATGATTCAAGTATTTATTTACTTTTTTCACGCCAAAAATAAATAAATAAATAAATAAATGGATGGATATAAATGGAACAACTTAAAATATTAAAAATAAAATATACTTAAAATATAAGTACAAAAACACCTACGTACATGTTGTTATTACCTGGTTGGACCCCATTACAACCGTCCTTTCAAAACTGCTTTAATCCTTGGTGGTACAGATTTAGCAAGGTGCTGAAAAAGTCCCCTGAGATTTTATCCATACTACAGCAGTTGCTGCAGATTTTTCTCCCCTTCCACCACATGCCAAAACTGCTCTAATTGGACTGAGATCTGGCAGTGCTGTGTGTCAAAATCCCAGTATATCAGCAGTTTCAGTACATCTAGCACCAACAACTATGCCACAAGTCTTCATTCAGCTTTCTTTTCCATTCCGATGCTCGGTTTGAATTTCAGCAGCTCATCTTGACCGTGTCTGCATGGCTAAAGGGTTACTGTCATGTCATTAGCTGATTAGTTATTTGTTAATGAGCAAGTGTACCTAATAAAATGGCAGGTGAGTTTATATGAATTTGAAAGCATCCAATAAGAGAACAAGACTGGTGATCCTATCCATACTAACTATTTTGGCACTGTTATAAAAACCAAGGTAACTCTTCTTTATGTTTTCAGGACGTCTCACTCAAAATCCCAAATGTAAATCCACACGGTGGTGCTAGGAGATTGTCAAATACATAAGGTAACATAATCCAACATCTGCATATTATTGCATGGTAATCCATCTAATAGGTGTTGAGATGTTTTAATTTGAACCAATGAGGTAAACCAGCCCTCAGACTCAAACGGCAGCTCTGGGGACATTCTGTAAACTAAAATTAGGAATGTATCCTCATATGATCAGAAATTATGACTGTACAAACACTAAGGAAAAGAACATGGACATATTTACAATACTGTGCAAAAGTCCTGAGCCACCTCAAATTTCTTTATGTTTTGCTAGCAAAATTGGAAATAGGTGCAGCGATATATTGAAACATGTGCAAACCTACATGCAAATAAAGTATATAAAGCAAAAACAGAGTTTGTACAATTGCAGTGTGACAGTCAACATTTGGTATTTGACCACCTTTATTCTTCAGCACTGCCTGAATTCCCTTTGGCAGCTTTCTTAGAATTTCTTTAAGTCGTCTTCAGGAATAGTTTTCCTTGAAGGCCATTTAAGCTTTTCTTTGGATGTTGCTTCAACTAAAGAAATGGGAACAATTGCTACAGGCTGCATTTTCAAATTGGTACCTTGCTAAGTTTTCGGTTATGTTTTGACATAACAATGATTCATCACTTGAGTAAGGTGCCTTTTTATGCTTGAACAAGCCATAGGTCAGCATTCAGTTGCTTGAACTGGTCAGGTGCACAGACTAGACTGAAAACAAGTGAAAAAACAGCCAATGTCCAAACAACTGTGAAAAAGCACCGAGAATTGTTGCTCAAGACCACTTTAATAAACATCACAAGAAAGTTTGGCTCCTGGAAGTAAATTCTAAAGAAATTACGAGTGGCTCAAAACCTTTGCACTGTACATTTTTAGATTTTCATAGGCAGAAACACACGTGCTTGGACAATGAAACATATAAACCACAAACTGATGATAGGATGGAGCGGGCTCGTTTTGATGTCTTCTCTCTGATCTCTTGACTAATACTGTGTCAGAACATCAGTACAATGACACAGACACGTTCCGGGATTTAAGGGCTGTGGTTTAACACAAACATAGAATTATCAGGAAAGGGAGAGTTTTCAGTTAAGGAAGAATGTTAAAAAATGTTGAGTCAACTCTGAATATCTCTAATAAGTTGTTCAATCTGGCAAAACTGCTGGATTTTTTTTAACCATATTCATCAAAATGTCCAAAGTTCTCAGTATTTCCACAGACCCCATAAACTCTCCCAGTTCCACTTTCCAACGTGATGACTCGTCTTCACTCTTATCTGCTTTAGCTTTTCCATGATGACTTTTATTGGTCAGTGGGACACATGGCAGTGAAGATAACTGTCCGACCAATGAACACAGAACATGAACACAGCTCAAAAAGGCTGTGACACGAATTAGCACACACTTTCTTTACTCCAGAATATGACAAGCGGCCTCGTCTTAGTCTCATCTGAGGATTAAACTGTGGTGTAGGGTTTTGATAATGAAAGAAACCTTTAAGCCTTGAGGATATAAGCTCGAGTGTTTCCCCATAAGAAGTCTGTGATGATGGGTTTGTGCTGATTTGTGGGGTTAAAGGGATGAGAATCTCAATGCTCTTTGTTGGAGCATACTATGGAAAGAAAAGGATTTAAGGATGATGAGAAGGGGGAGGGGAAATCCTGAAGACACTTTAGATTTTAGGGTTTTGTTTCCATTAGCTGCTCCGGGTGCTGAGTGAAGAGGAGATGAGCTGCTAGCAGCATGAGGTCACAGCTGTTGTATCCTGATTAGCGATGCCCCTAAACTTGTTTTTATTTAATCACTCTCTTCCTGGTTTGACAGGAATAATAAATGCTTTGACAGAATCAGGAGGTATAACCAGCCCATTATACATATTACATTGCATAAATTCATAATTGTCATGTTATTGTGTAAAATGTAAAACAAACCAAAGTGCAATGATGTGCAAATCATCTAAAGCCAAGTTTAAAAAAGTACATAACAAATTTTTGAGAGTCAGAAAAGAAGGTGACTGGTTGGATATGCCCAGTAAAGCTCATGAATTACAACTGTTTGCAAATTGTTAGATGCTATGCATGTTTGCAACAGATTAAAGATGCCCAACAACAAATCAGACGGCACTTGTGCGTCTGGAGAGAGACATCAAAGTCTCAGTTTTTCAATTTCTCTGTGCAGCAGGTGAAATATACACGCATTTGTCAGCAACGGCTGCAAGCTGGCGATTTACATGTTGGGCTCTCTCCATTGGCATGCACTCGTGATTTCATTATCACAGTAGAGCTGTGTAATGATCTCTTACTGACAGGGAGCCAAAACGGCCACCAGAGGCTGAGGCTGACTGGGATCTGTGGCTGCCAGTGGCCCGTGACCACACTGGGAATGAACAGCAAGTGAGGGCAAACTGAGGCACTGCATCAGGATACAATGGAGAAAGAAGGCCCTCTTGGTCCTCATATTACTGCTGCTCACTGACTGCAACAATAGAGCCTTCTGTCAGAGAGAAGGAACCTAACAGAGCGCTAAGAGAAGAAGGATGTAAGAACAAACATGAGGGATTAATTTGAGCTGGTGTGCATTTAAAAAAAGGGGAAAAAAAATAAGGAGGCTTCTCCGAAAGAAATCAAAATCACAGTTTTTTTCCATCCAGCATAGCAAAACTTTGGTAGTATGGTCGAAACTGAATGCTAAGCTTGATTAATATAGCCATCAGTATGAGGGTTTATTGGGTGCCAAAACCATGAATGAAGCTTTATAATACTACGAGGAAGAAGGTTTCTTCTTCTGTGGTTTTGTATCACAGCATTAATATAAACAGTAACGGGGTAAACAGTACAAATGGGGAATTCAGTGTCTGCCGTTTACAGATGATCCAGCTGTTATTTTACTGCCTCCCTAGCTACCCACTCAGTCTGGTATCATTTAAATGAATGGGGAGGCTGCACTAAGCACACAGACAGTGGGTCTAAGGCAAAGTGTATAAAACATGGATGTGTCACTGGTTTGGTTTGGGGACTACTGTTTTGGAGCCTCCATGGCCTTTTAAGAGACAAGTAACCAAACACTGGAGTGACCATATAAGGTGTGAGCTAATGCTAGGTAGTTTAAACTAATGATGACACCAGCTAATTATGTGCTAACATATATAAAAAAAAATCTCTCTCTCTCTCTCTTTCTAGATATTTATCTCACTGCGACTGTAACCAGGGTTTAGACATTAGAATTTTTCTCCTAATGAGTCATATTTAAAGTGTAGCATATGTGCTCCACTGACCAGCAGAAAAGGCTACACTTCTGAAGAGACCAGGTGCCAAAGAATCAAAACCAGACATTTTGGAAAACTGTGGAGCACTTCACTTTGAAAAGATTTCCTCTTTTACAAGAGCAACTTTGTGTCAATGAATATGGAAGATGAGTGTTGTTTGTATAAAACAATGAAATAGGACAACAAAATAGAGAATTATTCCTACATAAAGTTACTTACTCAATGGCTTTGACCCTTCGAATATTTTTACTCTGGCTTCATTTTTCAGTCTCATTGCTTATCACTTGGTCTGAACATAGTCTACAATCGCAGTCTTTGTTTCTCTGCTAATGCCAAATATAGAATTCTTGCACATACTTCAACTGATTTTTACTGAAAAGCCAGAGCAGTGATTAGTGGCTCTGAAAAGTAAAAGCTAAAGCTTTCATTAAACTGCCTGTTTGAATAACTCTTGAATTGAGATAAAACCTAGAAAATTATTTTTGTAAACACTTCACTGAATGCAACTTAGATACTGATCTTATCTATAATAACGCAAAAATGACTCCCAGATAAAGATATTGCGCTGCACTCTGCTATAGGGCCCAGAAGAGTTTAACACAAAAGTTCAACATGCAGGAAAGGCCCCGACATCAATCCCGTCACTCCTCACAAAACTCCTGACCTGGTGACATCACTTTCCCAGAGGGCAGAAAGGACTCAGAAGTCCTGGAGGGTGGAGGGTTTGGGCAGTGAAGGTGTCAATCTGTCTGTCAATTAGGAGTATAGGAGGCAATATGTCTGCTTAAGCCTGACATAAACCCAGTGGTTTTTCAGCAGACGCATACATACAAACAAACAGAGCTCAGGGGTCACAGAGTAGAATTTGCTGCCTGAGGAGGAGAAGGCTGGAGGGTTTTCGCTTGAATAGCCACTTGAACGTCTTAGCAAAAACTATAACCCAAAGCAAAGGAAAGTAGAGGAAAAAGTGTGATGAAGAACATTAAGAGGAGGGTCAAAGATTAATAAAATACAAAATACAACGAACCTGGCAGCTTTGATATCTGAAAAATAGAAATGTTGATAATTTTCAGAACAGCTAAAATCGTTTAAGCAGAAAGGACCAGCAAAATGGGAAAAACAGCCTTATAATGTTTGACTTCCATGTAACAAAAAATTAGGGCTCTGAATTCCAAACTGTCAGTTGAGTATAACAAATACATCAGTTCGTAATTTATTTTCGTAAGTCTTCTCCCCCCGGAGAGCTATTACAAATTTTATTCTTGTTTTCCATCTCTGTTGCAAAAAGATTCCTGACTTTATTTTTTTTCTTAATAGCATTCCTTGAATTGACTCCAGGCTGCCGGCAAACATCCGCGTGGAAACAATAATGACGAGAAAAGTAAGGAAAGCAGAAAATAAGGAACAGTGGAACAAGACTGCCAGGAGCAAACCTGCTTCTACCCCCCCACCCTCCACACACAGATATATACACACACACACTTTTGTGCATGATTTACGACAGCTTATAGCCTAGATCACAGATCCCAATCTGAACACACAAAGACAGACACTTAAAAAAGACAGGAGGACACATGTTTTGGCTAACTGGCTACTGGCGGTGCTTAAGGAACAAGAATGTGCATGTTTGAACACAAGCACAGCTTCCTGAGGAAACTGGAATAATCCTTGATGAGAGCGAGTAAGAATCACAAAAGACACGGAGAAAGGTAACACTGTTGTACAGTGAAGCTCATAAATAATCCATCTTTAAACACACTGGGGACTGTATGACAGAGAAAACACACAAAAAGACTTATGTTCAGTTTAAGGACATCCACCTTAACTGACATTCCTGTAACTAAACAAAGCTTCTAATGAACTGCTGACAGTATGTACTGTATGCCTTTGTCCACTGGATACATTTTCTGCAATTCCCACGGAAAAAAAAATAGCTTTACAAATGATAATACACTTTATTTATATAGCACCTTTAAAAACAGTTTACAAAGTGATTTGACAGAAGTGCAAGGCAGAAAGGTCAACGGGTAGACAGACTGGAGGCAGACAAACAAGAAGACTGAAGAAGGACAAGCAAATGATCATCATGTAACAGAATCATTGTTCAAGGAAGTCAAGAACAAGAAGTAAGACTTAGCTTTTAAAATATTAGCACTTAGTTTTAAAAATATTATTTAAAATATTATTTCCAAATAATAAAATATTATTTCCAAATAAGTGGAAAATAAAACAGGACCTAAAATTGCGCCTTGTGGCACACCACAGCTAGCATGAGGTGTAGATGATGAATGGTAACCTTTGGTCCTCAAAAGGTTACCATTCTAAAAGGTACAAATTAAACCAAGTGCAGTGTCCCTCATGCCAACCTATGATTTAGGATAACATTTTGTAATCTACTGTATGAAATGCTACAGTTATATCTAAAAGAACTGAAACTGCACTCTCTCGTCTATCTAATGTTAAGAGGTTATTTGTGACCTTGAGGAGAGCAGTTTTTGTGCTATACAAAGTTAAGTTGGTTCTTCAAAAAAAAAGTAATTTTGACATTTTGAAACTGGGTTGAAAGTACTTTTTAGGTTTTTTTTTTGATAACTGGAAGGATGAAGATTTAAAACAAGACTGGACAACAGCATAGCAAAATGTCATTACTTAAAGAAATGTTTATGAGCGATACAATACTTTAAGAAATTCGGTGGGGATATAATTGATTTTGCATGTGGTCGGCTGCATGTGTAGAAAGGTTTCAGGTGAAAAGGAAGGTGAAACTTACATTTTTTGCTGAGATGTAGTATCTCTACTACATTGCAGTAGAGGTAATTTTTAAAAAAAAACCCTAACATCATTAACCCTTTCAAAAAGATATTCAAAAACATATCACACGGCTCTTGTGATGTACTAGTGAAATGAAAATGTCAGGGAGCTATAACTGAGCCTGTGACTTTAAACACTGTTCTGGGGGTTAGAAAGATAGTCTAAGAAATAAATTTGAGAAAAGGGATACTCTTTAACTGCATGTTGATAACAGATGTCATAAAATACATATAGACATGTGTTTTTTCTTTCTTTTCTTTTACAGGCTCTTTTTAATTTACTGCTGGATATATTCAGCTCGGGTGCGGTGTTGAATTTGGCTCTTTGTCCTTGTAGGAGGTGATAGAGTGAAGAAAGGTGTAGCATGTTTGATTAACAATGAAGACCAGATCCCCTGTGCTAAAATTTGCAGTAAGAGCAGTTAAAAGGAAACAGCAGTAAAAAGTGTCAGAAATCTATATGCACAATACCTGATTTTGATCCCAGTCACTGCAAATGTATCTTTGGTTCACTTTATAAATTCCTTTTTAGGATGAATACCAAACAGAATGAACAATTATTACCCAGTGTGATCGGGTGGAAACCCCTTTCCTTTGATATACACATCAGACATATTGCTGTTTCTCGACACATTTTATATTCAGAGAATTCAGGCATTTTGTCTTTGAGTTCCTGGCGACTACAGGCAAGTAGTAATCTGTTGATGAAACTAAAGCACACAACCAAACTTAAGGAATGTGAGTACAACAGAAAACACTTCTAGGAATGCTCCAGAAATCACTGTCAGCTATAAAAGTACAATATTCACCTGCTGTGTGACAACTGGTGTAAAGCACAAATCTTGACACGGACATAAGAACTCAAAAATGGTTTTGCTGAAGGTATTTTAAGGGATATGACTTGTCTTCCAGGTCCAACCTTCCAATAATAAGATAAGTTAAGGCTGCTGCACTCATAGAAACAAACACAACTATTCATTTGGTGAAAGCGCCAGGCAAACCCTCTCACAGCTGTCGTATATATTTACAATATGCTTGATATATGTGCACGTATGCGCAACTTTGTGTATGTTCACAGAACCTTTTTGTGATGGAGGAAACATTGCAGTATTTCAACAAACCAAAAGGTTTCTGTGCATGCATGAACCTCGCCGACTTACACGAACTGCTTATCAGCCAAAGCTGCATTATAACAAAGTCAAAGTCCCTCTAGAAGCAAGCTATCGCGAAACACCACTAGGCACATATTTGGGGAGTTATTTTGAAGCATTAGCTAAATTAACTTTAATTTGATTGTTTACTTAGACATGGAAATGGCATGTATGGAATCACAGGTCATATCAGATGAAAACTGTTTAAAGTGTTTGCTGGCTTGACCGCAAAAACAACCCTCCTGGCTGTTTGGGGGATTTCCCCATCAATTTAAAATAGGAATTCTTTGAGTTCTGTGTTTATACCAGGAGACATGAAGTCAAAATGATCTCCTAATAGCAAAGAATTTCACTGTAGCTCTTCTTGAGGCGGTCGAGTCCTCAACATTTTCTGAATAACAAATGCAAATGAAACTTTTTTTTAGATTCTAACATTTTATAAAAAAATGGATATCCTGTTATATCTCTGCTTTTCCACATATTACTACATAGTGTAAATAAAAAAATATAAATATATAAATATAAAACACTTAACACACTTAAAATAAATGTATTGAGTGGGTTAACTTTTGGAGGCTTTGTTTTTTTTAGTTTTTTTGGACTGACGATGATGTGAAAGTGTCAAAGTGTATAATTAGAATGTATCAGAGTGCCACAGAAAGCATTATCAGTGGTCAGACAAAGCAATGGCAATGGGGAGGGGTGAAATCATAAAGGTATGCGATCCCAGTTGTAATGATTTTTGTGATTGATTCATTTGTGACTCATAGGACTCAGTTATGAACATGGGTGTCTGTGTCTCATTTTGCACCACACAGACTAAGAGATTTCATGCTAAGACTGGGTCAGCAGCATTTTCTAAAATCCACTTTAAAATTCCTAAAGTTCAGGAGCAGTGTAAACTCTAGGCATACACGATATCTCTTACAGTCTTTACAAAAACAGAGGAGAACACAGGCTGGAAAAAGAAACATAATTTAATCTGTTTTGTCACCAGGCTCCAGAAGCCCAAATTTGCTCATACTGGACCTCACCCTATCCATGGATTTCACTTCTTGGCCCACCTAAGATGAGTTTGACATCATTTCACAGAAGTGAATGAATCTGATCAAAACAGAAAAACATATGTGATCTGGGCTCTCTGCCTCTGACTGACACTAATAAAAGTGTATAATTGGTCCAGTGAGGTTGCGTTCATAGCTTTTCAAGAGAATTCAGAAAAGGAGACTTTATCAAAACCCTGAATGCCATTCGGTCACATGCATGCAATTTGGTGGGCGCCAGGACTAATAAATGCTAAACTGATTGATAAACTGACCTGAACTGATGGAAGATAATAACACTCTCAGCGCAAACTGCATTGATCACATTAAATTCTGCATGTCATCTGGCTTTCGCTCGCAGGACAGCGATCTAAACTGCTAACAAAAGCCTCTATATAACCTCGAAATAGACACAACGTACACTGTGCCCATTTGTTTCTATCACACACCACCAAGGGCAAAGAAAGAGCACTTTCTCTGCATACAGTTGCCTTTTTTTCTGTGCAAAAGAGTATATGTGTGTGTGTGTGTTCATGGGAGGTTTAGGGCAGAGTTCAGGGAAAACCCAAATACCCTGTGTAGACCTTCTAACCCTCAGGGAGAATCTGTGATTCACAAAATCTTTCTCTCTCTCTCTCTCTCTCTCTCTCTCTCTCACAAACACACACACACACACACACACACACACACACACACACACACACACACACACACACACCTTAAAACACAGACTTTACCAGGTCTGACCTTGACCAGACCTGCCAATGGGATCACCAACACACAAACACAAGGAAACATGGGAAACAGGAAACAGGAAGTGGGCCTTGTCCAAGCATGTGTGCAAAAGCTCCGTTGTATGAAAACTCATAATGTGTGTAAAGACAGACGTGCGTCGCGTCTAATGCCTAATAATGGAAATTGCTTTAATGGCTAAGGCCGTATAGAATTTATGGCAACCCCCGTGTGTGTGTTGGGCAGCATTTAGCTGAGGTTTGTGGGAGGGAGGCTGTGGCGGGATCTCTGATTTCAAACAGCCGCTGGTGCTCTGGGACCAGGGCATGTCAAAAGGGCCCGTCCCCGATGAGCCATATTAGGGCCCTGATCCCCAATCAATCAGCACCATGCTAAAAAGAATCCCAAACAAGACGGCAATTAAGCCCCGTCGAGGACTTAACTAAACACGTGAGAGAGATAGGGTTTGTAAGAGTAACTCTGTGGGCACTTCTTTGACTCGGTTTGTGAGTGTGCATTTTTGCACGCCTACTTGTGGGGAAAAAGGCCCCAATCTATGCAAAGTACAGGGGTTCAAAATGTCCCTGTAGAACAACCTTTGTTTTTCAAAGTGGAACAGTAAACACATTCATATTTGAACACTAAGCATCAGAGCGCCTACTGATCATGTTTTGACGACTAGACTAGAAGCTGAGCCTGATATGCAAATGCATGTAAAAAGGAGACCTTTAATATGCTATAACTTGCTTTTTTAGCTGTCTGACATGTTGATGTGACTGTTAAACATTTAACTAGAATGCCCATTTTTGAAAATTTCACCAGTGAATTATCAGAAAACACATAACCATTATCTGGACCAGTGTTTGCTCCTGTTATTCTTTGTTAGGGATTCTGGTCCCTGTGCCTTATGTTTTACACCCCTGCTCTATGTCATAGACACTAAACTGAATGAGTTTTCTTACAGAAACTATGATAGGGTTCACGATTTTAATGGTCAAAGTTTGTGAGAAATAAAAGCAGTTTTTAAGAGACCTAAAAGTGTGTTTGTTGCCCTGAGAAATTAACACGCCCATCTCCTGTATTTATAAAGCGTGGGAGCACAAATACTGGATAAAAGGACACAATTTTTTTTTAAAAAGAGCTTAAAAGTTTAAGCTACTCCTTAAAGGCCTGTAATTCGGAAAAATTAAGCTAAACTAAATTTACTGGGGTCAGGCTGGAGGATTTGATTGGCTTTCATGGAATGACCCAAGCATGGACAGAATACCTTTTTATACGTTTTGCCAAGAAAGTTTCCTCGCTTCGTGTCCCACATTTGGCAGATAAACATAAAGCAATATGAGGACTGTCCACCAGCTACTGCTCTTACCCCAATTAAACTGCAAGCAGGTTGAGAAAACTCACAGAGCCATTTGCTGGCAAGTCTGAATGGCAAGAAAAAAGACTTTCAGTGTGACAGATGTGTTCCCCCTACTCCTAAAATTAAAACAGAGAGAAGAGCCCCATGTGTTAGTCTGAAGCACTGGAGAAAATCAGCATGTGGTCAAGAAGAAATGCATCCAAAAATTGAGAGGGCCTGTCATCCCCTCAGTCTGAATGGGTGCGATGCTTGTGGTGTAGAGCAAATCATAATCAGTCCTGGCCAGCATCAGAGAACCGCAGCCGTGTTGACACTGGCACCGAGGTGCGAAGAAGTGAAACCAAAATCGAGGGTTTCTCAATACAGCACACAAGTTCACAGTCTCAGTAAGAGCCTATTGTGACCAAAAACAGCACATGCACTATGCTGCGGGCTGAGGGGTTAATGGGCGAGCGGAGGAGAGGTTTTGAAATTGCGGGCCTGCATATCACTCTGAACAAACAGGACACTTTTTGTGCCTCGTTTCAGAGTTAGCATGCATTTGGGTTTTTTTAATATCAAATAAGGCAACCGGTTAGCCAAACATCATGTTCACCTTCTTCCTGAAGTTAAGAAATAACGTTTGTATGCTGAATGCGACTCGCCAGGGGTTGCTAGCATAAGGACGTAACTAAAGGAAGCAGCTACCCTGGCTTTGTCCAACACCACAGATTCACACTTTATATGTTGATTGTGTTATCTGTAAAACAGCTAAAGTGATTTAAAAAAACAAAACCCAGATTGTAGGGTCATAGGAGGTTATGTGTGGTGCTTTCTGGGAGTCCTGAAGGCAGTTGATGCATTTCAGTGTTTTCAATGGATTAAACAAACAGTTTGGATTTTGTTTACTTTGGACAGCAGCAGGCTGGCTCATTCCCTGTCCTCAGTTTTGATGCTAAGCTATGTTAACCAGCTGGTGCAGATTCACATTCAGCAGGCTGGTCTACTCATCATAAGGCACCTTAGTAGCTGTGCAATAACAAGAGAGACTTTTAAGGAAACTTGCCAATCTCATATGTGGAAAAATTTAATTACCCAGAGTTTCACTGGAAGGCAGCAGATAAAATGTGAATGCACCACATAAAATACTGCAGTCAGAGTAAAAAAAAAAAAGCTAGTAACCACAAAGACAATAGGTGAGCCTAAACTCAAAAGAAATGCTTACTGAGAAGATAACACACTACAGAAATGGCCCTATACTGATTAAACTATGTGACTGCGGTCTCTTGTTGCCTAAGAGCTGGAAGATCTTGAGAGGGAAATGCAAGATACAGCTGCGAGCTGAAAATCTGTAATAGATTCCCTAAATAATTATTTAATTTAAAAGCTTAATTGTGGTTTAATTTTGCATGCTTTGCTCATCGTTGCCAGATTAAAAACCCCTCGACGGCATCTCTTTATCCTCCCCTCCTGCTTGCAGAACACACCTAGAAGACAGTGCCGTACATCAAGTGTGCAATTACAAGCCGTATTAATAAATCGATGCCAATTACACAGATATTGCAAGCACAAACATTTCATAACAGCTGCTCTACATGAGGAAGAAAAGACGTTTCAGGGGCTCAATCAGTCTGTTTTGATTACTGCAGGCGCACGAGTCTCGTCAAGCTACAGCATCAACTTTGTGTGGCATCTTCAAGTCATTACACGTTATGGAAACGACTTCCTCAAACTAATTTGTCAATCAGCCCCGGCACCGTGCAGGGTGGGACACACACACGCCACGGTCCCGTCTATACAAAGTCAAATTGCTCCTGGATTTTTTTTTTTTTTTTTTTAACCCTTTGATGCTTTGAGTGTACAACAGGATTGCCAGCAGGCTAAAAGGCGGAGCACGCCTCCGGGCGGTTGTCTCCTCAGCTCCAAGGTCAATTTAATCTAGTGTGTTGACAGCTGGCTAATTACAGAGCCTTATACAGTGTGTTGGCTGGTTTCTTGCCACACAGCCACATGCACACTGAGATACCGAGGACGTATGTATACACACACACACACACACACACATACACACACACGCACACACATACACACACACACACACACATACACACACACGCACACACATACAGGAAAAGTTAAGACTGAATGTGTGTTTACACTATATTACAGTTAAACACACCTGATTGGAGCAATCACTCCAAGTCATCAAGTTACATGTAAACGAGAAATCGACTGGCAAAATAATCGCAAGCTTACAAAAAGTAAATAAAGATATTACACACACACACACACACACACACACACATATATATATATGTACATATACACACTCACTACAACACAAAATATTGATACAATAAAGACTTTCAGCTCTTGATGGACACTAATGATGAGTAAACCAGCACAGCGTGTCCTTCATCGAGCGCGTTCAACCGTTCACTTCCTAAAAAGGGGGATACGTCGAAGCGAGTGAAAGGAAGATTGAGTGTAAGCAATGAGCAGAAAGGTTAGAGCTCTGACCCCCCCCAAAAAAAGGAGCCAGAGAAAACAGAGTCAAGAGAATCTGTTCTCTGTTAAACCTGTCTCTCTTTTATTCTTCGGTACAGAGTGGACTGAGGAGAAAGGAGGCACAGGAGAGGGAAAGGAGGAAAAAAGAAAACAGCCATTTTTGTGATTTTTTTAAACTTTTTTTTTTTTTTTTTTTTTTACCAGCGCCGAGAGAAAAGCAGCGGGGGAAAGTTTTGAGAAATTTAAACAGCCTCGACAGCCGGGGTGCGGTGTTATTAATCTTTTCAAACAGCGAGAAAACCCCTGTATTATAAACACAGACAGAGACTTGGGGATCGGCGGCTGTGTTACGTAAAGTGTGTTTATTGCTTCTGTCAGATTAAAAACGTGTATATCCAGTAAGTCAACATCTTTTTTTGGGGGTGGGGAACATATATAAGCTGCTGTTTCTGAAAATCTGAAAAGGAATTAGGAAATAACCAATCTGTAGGAAGAGAGAAAACACATCCCAGCAGACACAAAACACCGCCAGCATTTAACTTATGTTAGTTGTGTTTCTTGTCACCTAGTAAATGTATGATCAATATTATTTTAGCTCTGCTTTTGGTCTCCATCACTATTGAGGAAAATATCTGGTCTGCTAGTTGCTAATCACACCTGTGTGCCTTTCACTTCCATGCAGAAACTGTACTGTGGGTTTTGGGTCAAAGCTCTGCAGAACTAAAAGGAAATGTAGAGTTGGGCGATACCTCTGTGGGTTTGGCACCAACACAAAAATCTTTCAGGTTTTATATGTTACAGCTGCTTTAACCGTATGAATGATGCAAACTTCCAAGTCATGCATTCAGTGCCTCCCTTTAGTGTTTTAACATTATAATTCAAGTAAAAAAAGGCATTTAAAGATCAGGTTCAGCCTAATGTGAGTCTCGTTCAAATGCAGACAGAAAAAGAGAGTAAATAACTGCATCTTCCGCTTTTTTAGGTTGCTTTATCGCAGCGTGGGGACTCTAGATGCTAGCTTTTGTTGGGAGTATTTAACTGCCTCTGTAGCTTACATCTGAATGTCACACCGGCTCACGCAGCTAATCACACCTGAGCGCCCCCGACCCCGACTGGACTCCGGCATCAAAGAAAAACATGCAACTCCCAAATGTTAATGGTGCCATCATCCTCCTACTCTGCTAACAGTGTTTGTCTTTCACTCCCTTCACCCCACTCTCCGTGCACAAGCAGAAAAAAAAGGGAATGAATAAAGTTGGGGCGCTCTAATTTTGGCAGGCGAGACTTTTCCCCCCTCTCCCTGTGTTTGTGCAGGCTCTGTGAAAACATCTCCAAGGTGGAGAGAAGATGGAGGAGAATGTCAAGCAGGAGCACTGACACACTAATCTGCTTCTTAATTATGCTAACTGCTGATATAATAATGGACTGTGGACTGAATCAGTGCTTTAGATTTGATGCGAGTCAAAAGTAAGTCACAGCAATTAGGCGTTGAAGCTTAACTTGGACAGATGACAGGATGGACCTGAAGGCATATTTTCAGATATTAGAGGAAAATACACCATGCATGGCTGTAAATATAAAGCTACAATGTTTGTACAAGTGAAAACAAAAGCTGGAAACACAGAGATACGAAGCCTCAAAAGTAACACTTTCAGCTTATCACTATAAAACAAAAATACAGTTCACATTGTTGTGTTGCGATTTTATTGTTGGACAATAGTGAAGGATTTCTGGTCTGCACTCGGACAAGTTAGGCCCACACTTGTCTGTTGCAACCACATGAGTTACCCCCTGGTGGCCATCTACACTGGCTGCAATGGCTGCATTGGCTGCAAGCTACGTTGATGTTTTACATCTAATTTTTAAAACTTAGAGCAGTGGCGCTTGCTTGCTTCGCTGGTGTTTGAAAATGCAACTGATTCGTGCAATATATCCATCACATAAGACAAAATAACATTACAGGCACTACCGACGAACACTAATTTACAGATAAGTTAATATTAAAAATACACTGTGGTGGGGTGTGGTATGTGGCTCAGCTGTAGGGGAGGGGTGGCGTCAGGGGAAGGCTGACCGACACAGCTGATTTTCATCGTATAATCATGCCTTCCCTACTTGCGTGGGATGGCGGGACCTGACAGGAGAGCTGTGTGTACTACACTGGAGAGAGGCGGCTGTAAAGCTGCCTAACCGGAGTGGCTGCAAAGCAGTGTGCCGTGGATCCTTGACATCATGTACATGTAACTCATCTCATCCAACTCTTAGCAAAAGTATCCCAAAATGACAACATTTGCAATTAAGAGGGTTGCAATACTGGTATAATGTTTCGGCTGAAAATTAAAAAAATTTCAGGTTTCCACTGCTCAATACCTGGAACAACAGAAACAGAAAGAGTAAGTAAACAGACATGCCACACATCTATATTTAATTATTGACTATCTGTTGGTGCTTCTCATTTTTAGCTGTTGGCATCTGGAAAGACAGAAGCCCTGAAATATCTTCATTTCACCAAACCTTTAACATTCCAAAATGCCATGCTTTAAACTTTAAAATGTCTCTTTCCCTCTCTCAATCATCTACGTGTCTTTTTCCCCCCCTAATTTCAGACCTGCTTTACTGCACTTCCTTCCTCTGGTCTCAGGCAGCTCTATTCAACACAAACTGCTTGGATTGTGAGCTGAAACCTCGAGGCTGTCCGCACTAAAAACCAAACCCTCGGGACACACACTGTAATCCTTTGCACACCACAGAGTGTATACTTTTTAGTTCAGCTCAGAGGGGATGGAAATCTCAGCCCAGGCTGAAGCAAAGACAGCACAGAGGACCTGAAGTTTGCGTTCAGGTTCAACAAGGTGGGTGGCGAGAAATTTTCCCCAAAATTTATGAGCAATACTTGCAGATAATTCTTCCCTAGAACACCGATGTCACTTTTAGCTTCTTGGGAGCAGGAGGTGAAAGAAAAAAAACAAAACAGTGCAGGGTAAATGAATACAATTCACACAAACTGACAAGCTCCTAAACCAGATGTCTTTCAGAAAACTCTAAAGGAGCAGACGTTTTGATTGTTGAACAGCTGTGGTATGAGGTAAGTGGCCAAAGGTCACCAAGTGTCATCATTAGGGGAACTTGTCTTCTTGATGGCTGCCACCCTAACTTTACAGCTAATAAGCTGGCCGTGACACTAATGATGAGCAGCAGCCCACCACCACCGCACCTCCACTGCTGTCAAAGGAGGCACCTGTCTATTTAAATGAAGGCTGTATGACTGTAATGACTCGAGCTCGTGCTGCTTCCGCTTCACTGCAACCCTTTCCTTTAAAAGTCGACAGAAAAGAAAACAAGACGAGGAGAAGGTAATTTCTTCCACACCCATGGCGTACAATGTGTCTAGTTTGTTAAAGGGCTATCTCGATGAGCTTTTCAAGCCTCAGGCTGATCAGTGTTCTGCTGGATCAAAGTTTTCTTTGTGCCAACTTAAACATAACTCTGGATGGAAACTAGGGGATTTTATCACTAGTATAAAGCCTTTGAAAGCAGTTTATAAACGTTAACAAACATTACCATAAAATGATGTGTGACTATGATGCACGAGCAGAAACCTCATGGTTTAAAATGACGCTTTTACAATGAAAATAAATCTTTTATAGATAGCACGTGGATGTATTTTAACTAGAATACTTGAAAATTGTGGTTTTGTGTGACAACTGGAATGTTTGGCAATGTCCCAGTTATAATAACATACACCTGTTCAAGTGCTAGTTTCAAACCAAGCATTCAAATGGGGAAGAACGGTAAATTGAACGTGGCATGATTGAAAGAGTTGATCGGCTGGTATTTTTGCACGTAACCATCTCTAGGGTTTACAGAGAATGGTCTGAAAATGACACACAAAAAAAGAAAATGCCTTGTTGATGTTAGAGGGCAGCGAAGAATGGGCTCATGGGAAGGCAGAAGTAACGAAAGATACTTTGTCATTGTGACTATAAGGTGACAATCAACCGACAACAAGGAATAAAAGTAGGTTTTAAAAAATAAAAAGAACTATTTAAACTAAACACTTGTTATACCCAAGATATGCAGAAGAACATCTCTGATCACACAACACAAACCTTGAAGGGCTACAGCAGCAGAAGACCTCCACTCCTGTCAGCTAAGAACAGAAATCAAATCAAATAAATACATAATTATAATAAAGGTCAATCAAATGGACCAATATGACAAGGCCATGATGATCCAATTGGTAAAGTAAAGCCGCTTGGCATCTTTCTTGGCCTTCAGACAACAATCTTTAGCCAAACGGGACAGGCAACCCCCCCCCCAAAGAAAACTCACCAAAACGGGACAACAGGAGATTGGAAAAATGTTCAAAGGTCTGATGAGTCTCAACTTCTACTACAACACTCAGACTGCGTGGTCAGAATTTTCTATCCTGCCTTGTATTAATGGTTCAAACTGCTGGTGGTGTTATGGTTTTTCTTGGCACAAATTAGGTAACTTAGTAATTAAGTGCTGTTTAAATATCTCAGCCTGCCTTAGTTTTCTTACTAACCATGTCCATCCCCTCATAGCATAGTTTTAGGAATGCCATGGAAACATTCCTCAGAGATTTTGGTCCATATTGACGTGATAGCATCGTATAATCGGCCATGCTTTGCTCATCAAGAATTAAAGCAGTTTTGGAAGTAAAAGAGAGTCTGATCAAATACTAGTAAGGTGTATCTAATGAAGTGGCTGGTGAGTGAATGTCAGTATGAAGCAGCAGGAGGCTAAAATCACTTCCTCCTACTTGAAATCTCATTCAATTTTCCATTTCAGTTTATTTCCGGCGGCTGCACGACAGTACTGCGAAGCCAAAAGTCTCTTTGAAATTTCTTCTTTTTATTGATGTTTCCCTTGAGAAAGTGCATTGTGATTCTTTTGTGAACCAACTGCATCATCTGTGAAAGCTGTAATTTGGCTGCACAGGAAGACATCAAAAAAACATGTAAACAAAAAGAAACGGCAGAAACAGATGTTTTAAGAGGGAGCGCGGCGCGTGTGCATGAGGCCGCGCACGCGCTCATGCCAGCGTGTGACTGGATATAGTAAGTGTCTGACATGCGCTTTGTGCCAGCAGTTTTGATTCACAGGACGCCGCATGGAACATGGCAGCGAGCCTCGCCATAATGTCATTGGGGGAAATCATCCAGCTTCGTCTCCTTTGATCCTGCAAGAATCAAACGAACTGAAAAAGACTTCATAGATGTTTTATCCAATAACCGGGGAGACGTTCAAACAAAACGAAGGAAGCGTGCCAGACACAAAGAAAATTTTGATTTGGGCAGCGTTAGAGTGCCAAGAACATGAAAATGTTTTACGGAACGTATTTTTGATGCTGTCTTAAAGAATTTTGTAGAGCTTGGTTTTTATTTGCCACTTAAGGCCTCCTTTAATTTTATTTGCATGTTCATATTAGAGGATTGGCATTGTGGGTGCTTTTGCTGCTGGTATCGAATTAGGTGACTGTAAAGTATCATTTAACAAAAAACCACTTGCAAAATATGCAAGTCTTTTTAGACAGCATTATTTAAAGGAGAGTTCAAGTAATCGACTAAGGTCACCAGAAGACAGAATTCATTCACTCTTTATTAACTCGCTTGGATCTTTTCTGAACTCAGCTGTTTCTGTCAAATTTTAAGGCCCACTTACAGGGCAGAATGACTGGGTTTGCATCAGAAGTTAGTGAAGGTGGGCTCTGATTATGCAGCTACCTTTGGAAACTATTCTATTGGAGATTATGTATCGGAATTTCAGGAGCGGGAACGCCCCTCCAAACACGCTCCTTCCGGTTGTCATCTATATAGGTTTCCCCAGTTCTGCAAGCTGTTCATTCTCGTTTACCTGCCCCACCCTCCCTCCCTCCTTGTTTTCAGTTCTTTAACTTCTTCATTTCTATTTAGTGCATGGGGATCTGCCATTCCCGGGAGCCGTCGCCAGTCCCCTTCGAGGCCTTCCTCAAACCGCAGCTAAATTCATGTCAAAGCATTCACTTTTACCAACTAAAACGCTGTCAAACCTAAAATGAGGACGTGGGCCCAGCTAGTGAATAGTTGTCGAACACCATCGTTATTGATGTATATCCTGAGGTGTTCAAACTTGTCATTAAGGAACGTCTTCTTTCTAACTTAATTATAGACTTGAAATCAGATCAATGCTTTCAATGCATTTTTTTTTGTCAACACAAAAAAATAGCAGGTCCAATTTCATAAAACTGGTGAAGTGATGTACCGTGGGCATTCTGGTATGGATCTGGATCGTTTTTATTCACATTCCTCTAAAGCTGAATGAATGGCACAGGTTTCGCATTTGTTGACATTATGAGCCAAACCCGGTTTTCTGATTAAAGTTGTTCTGTGTGCAAGTAAAGTAACCCAATTTCTCCAATATGAGGATCAGTGTATTAGATGCTATATATAGAGACAAAGCACTGTGTGCGTCAGTGTCTGCTTTGTTCCCCAAACCGTGAACGTGTGTGTGTGTGTGTGTGTGTGTGTGTGTGTGTGTGTGTGTGTGTGTGTGTGTGACGGCCCGACAGTCCACATTCCAAACCGTGGACTGAAATATTCAAATATGGACCATGTGCGTGTCTACAGTTGGGTGGAAAAGCTTTCTAGAACAAGAGAGATGTGAGCTTTAAAGGCTCATATTAAATATTCATTTAGTTCCCCATGAGACCTGTACCAATAAAATGGAAAATTACAGACCAGGCCTTGTTATAAAGTGAGTGATTACTCAATGAATATGCTTTATAGGACGTCTTAGGGTAGCTCTTTGCAAACCAGCATTGAATTGTTGTAGATGGACATACAAATCATCGCTGTGTTTTCCACTTTCAAAACTGCATGTGCAGACTTTAGTATAAAGTAGGAATGCTCCATACACTAATTTAGTTAAAATGATTATCAGAGTAAATATTAAACAAAATTACAGTGTTTATCATCTCTTTGGTTCATAAGACCTGCAAGTTGCATGTTTTAATAACCTAAACCGACGAGGTGCTTGTGACCCATGCACAAGCAGGTCTTTCTTTAGTTTTAAAGCTCCAGTAATATGTAAAATGGAATTCTCTCATAATCTGCAATTTGTGTTTGGGATCTGCTCACAAACTAACTCATCTGAAGCTGTCTCTTGTATTGTGGTAAGTACATTATGAATAGACTGACAGAGAGAAAAATGGTTAGAGGAAAAGCGACTTACGTGGGCTCTTTTGGCAGAGACGTAGGGAGCGGATCTGGATCTGGAAAAGAAGACAAGGGGATTTTTTTTACTACAGGATAAACAATATTGTTCCCAGATTTTTCTCTGTGCAAGCTGCCAGCTACAAGAAGAATCAGCTGAGATGAGTGCTGCTATGAGGAGCCAGATCTCTAGGAAAAGAAATAGAAATAGGTGGGGGGGGAAATGGATGGCAGTAAGTTTTTAAAAGTTTGGCTGTTTTATCAGTTTTAGATGCACAGATGCTTAGATGCTACTGGTAACAAAGTCTTCTCACCGAACTTGACAAACAGCACACCCGTGGTGGAAACAGAGCCCTGGCTGTTGGTGGCCACACATTGGAAGTATCCCGTGTCAGTAGTGTCCAGGCTGCGGATGCGGAGGCGTGATCCAAACAGCGTGGACCTGTAGGAGACCCGCCGCGGCTCCTGTACCACAGGAGCGTCGTTTTTGAGCCAGCGCACAGTGGGTGGCGGGTTTCCGGAGACACGACACAAAAGCTCGGCCGTGTGGCCCACGGAGGTGGTTATGTTGTTCATGGGAGCATCAAGGTGGATGAAGTGAGGTCCTGGTAGGCAGTGTAGGTAGGATAAAAGAAAAGGATATGAGAGAGAGAAAGAAGAGACAGATGGTGATCATGTGGAGGTGAATAGAAGAAAAATGCCCTTTACATGCATTCTTTACAGATCATGAAATGTATGTGTGTATTTTTAACATATTAATTTAGTTTTCTTTGTTGTTTTTAAATGTACTTAAAGATGTTTGTAGTGCAGTAAAAACAAGTGCAAAGTGCAGGCTTTTGTTATTTGCCCTGTTGAAGCCAATTTATTATACCTGCTACACATATATATATATACATATATATATATATCTACATATATATATGTACGAACAATACCATGAATGAAGAAAATCAAGAAAGTTGTACTACACAGCCCAAGAACGATGACATAAATCAAACAACACTTACTATACTACCTCAGAGCCAGATATTAAATAAAACATGCTGCTGTGTGAAAAAGAAATGCGGTAAAACAAACTCCGTGTTTTCAGACACACATATTCAGAGCCTGGTTTCACAAGTTATTTTGTGGTTGCCACTGTTGTGACACCTAATTTCTCTTTTCATCATGGCTGTATGATGCCAGAGGGTTTCCCCCTCAGATTTATGTGTATGAGTTCATGAGGCAATATCACCTGCGTTGCGGTCTTCGAAAAAAAGAAGAATCAAATTTAAAACGACTGGTTCCCAGTGTTTCGTGCCTGTTTTCAAACAGTCAAAACAAACAGCTCTTGATTACTGTTATGAATGAGAGGAATGATTACAGCAAGCAAAAAGTGCCTTGCCATCGAAACCAATTCACGAAGGGTAACGCTACTAGAACACTCTGCAATACAAAGATGAACTAAATTGTGATTCAATCCAGAACCGTATTTTTCCCCTTAAGTTGGTCAGTAAAAAAAAAAACTATCTGGAGGGCCACCTAAGAGTTTAATGTGCAGGAAAAACATTGGTCTTAATGTCATGAAAAACCTCTGGAAAGTTCTCTCAACCCCAAAACCTGTGTTAGGTATGCAGAAATGCTCCTGGTTACACAAACTGGCCAAGACAAACAAATGAGGAGAAGCATATACAGGAGAATCTCAAATACCAGTCAAATGAAAAATGAATGTGTGTGAATAGAGAGGTTGATGGGTATAAATAGAGGCGCACACTTACTTGTGCGAGTACACCAGCACTCAGATTTTTACTACTGTATTCCATGCAAGATTAACTTCAAGGTTTTCCACGGAATGTTAACAGAAAAATGTTGAGCGGTCAGAAAATTAACCGTATCAACATCTACATCTATGGGGGCGAACATGCTCAATCATATTACAGCCTTGTTTGAATAAACTTTACTAGGGTTGGAGCGTGGGCCAGCTTTCTTTCACTATGAGCATCCCATGTTGTGGTGTGTGGAATGATTCATGCAGTGTCTGTACAAAAGTTGGAGGGGGCAGTCAGGCAGAAGAATGTGTCGTGTAACTTAGTAAAACGTGTATGATATAAGACGAAAGCTGCAATCAAGCAAAAGGTGTCCACCTACATATTGAGCTTCATCGCATCAACCTGAGCACATGGCCTCTATCTCTGTGCATGTGCTCGGCAGGTTGTAGAACACACACTCACAGCTTCTTCCATAAAGACCGACGGCTTAACACAGCACTGTGGTACTAACAAGTACCACCCCACCACCATCTCCTCTCCCCATTTTTCACCACCTTAATATGACCTCTTTTCTCTATGTGCTCTACACAGTCCTGTATCTCAACATTACAGCAGCGAGCTCAAACCCTTCAGGAGGTCGATGCTTTAAAGTCAGCTGGAACAATGACTGTAAATCTTCATCCAATTTTCCTTTTTATTTACTCCTCCACCTCACCGCTGATGTGTGCACTTCATTTCCACACATAAAAACTGGAAATGCTTTAGCATGACATCACGTAGACACAATGTATGTGTCACCGGGCTTTGCTGAAAGCTGTGAACCTGTTTCATATTTATCTATGACAACGACACACACAAACAGAAAATATTCCCCGAGTGAAGCCGTCTCCGCGTGCCACTTGTTGGCTTTCATAACTTGTTTATCCAGCCGTTTTGCTACTTCGTGTTTTGTTTTACTTTTAAATTGAATTTGTCCAATCCAATTATGTTACCGTTTCTAACGATCTTAAAAGTCATGAGACGACCATAAACATACCGAGATCGGTGGCGAGATTACGTTCCGTGTCTGTTAAGTCCAGTTTCACGCACATTAGGCAATGATATTTTCTTATTGAACTTCACTGTGGAGCGCTGTGTATACTCAATTTGTTGCATTAGCCATCTCACGGCTGCAAAAGGTAAAAATGTGCTCTGACCTCAAGTGTGGTGCAATCTATCACTGCCGGTCAGTGAAAATGCACTGGAAGTCCATAAACCAGTTAAAGAGAAGAAAACGATCTGGAATTTGTTGCTGATTTGTTTCTCAAAAGTAATTATGAGTTTGAAAGCGTTCATTAAAGCAGTTAGACAGCTTTTAAACTTAAGGAGAAATAATTACGCTATTGGCATAATGTGCCTATTTCCTGATACTTGGTTTGCTTCGGGCTCTGTTTCTCTCCGTAGTTTACATTTTACTGCAATTTTTATGATTTCTGTCTGTACTGAATGTTGGAATGTCAGTAATCTCGTACTTCAGGGATGTCAAATCCCGGGTCTCATACAACCCACTTAGATCTCAAGTGGGCCGGACCACTCAAGTTTCCCCTTTCAGTCAGTGTGAACAAGTTTAACACCTCAGATATCTTAATATAAGGCATAGAAGTATAATTTTAACAGCTAGAAAATATTCTGGTAGCTCACTGCTCAGCTTTACTGTTGATTCAAAGAAAATGCCCAATATTTTTCCATTTCAATTTTAAATTGAAATTGGAACTTTTCTGTCATTTAATTTTTTATCTATGACTTTATTACTTAGGTGTTGTATGAATGCCCTTGGTGAGGAAATACTTTCAAATGTATGAAAACACAGTTAACAGTCCAAAATTTATACCCTCCTTCAAAATTTCCAAAGGTATCCATTGGGCCTGATCGGAGTCTTTGGTGGGCTGATTCTGGCACCCGCGCCTTATGCTTGGCAACCCTGTTTTAGTGAGTGGACTACGTCGTATTACTGCTTTTCCATTGACAAGGGGCTGGTGCCTAATGTAAAACTGCTTCCATGAACTTTCATTAGTTGAGTTGATGGAAAATAAAAATGCTCTTTGGAGCGGTGTGCCTGCACACTTCATTAGCCGTTATAATATCTCATAATAAAGCAGCGGGGAGCAGAATGAAGGGTGAAAAAAGAAAAAGAGACAAGAGGAGAAGACAAAAGAAGAGAGGTCAAGAGGAAAAAAGAGAAGGAGGAGAAAGATGTCCTGCCAATGCCTGTGTAACAAAGCCACTCTGTATGTAATTGTCCCGTGGTGAGTGTTGTGGTATTTGGCACAAGGAGGATGCTGAAACTCAAACCCTTTCTGCGGACTGTCCCTTTAATGTGGCAGGGGAGCTAAATGGTGCCCTGTCATCAGCCTGCATTTTCTTGCAGTAGTTTTTGCACAATCAAACACTCACATGCAGGCACATATATGTAAACACCCGCACACCCACACAACCGCCAAGGAGACAAACTATACGTGCTCAAAAATTGCACACATTACTCAATACCTTTTCACGACATTGCATTCTATATGGTTTCAGTGAACATACATACAGTAAGGGTGTGACCGTCGGGCTCCTGTCAACAAAACGCAGGTTCAGAAACATGAATGGCTGCACAGCTAACTAAACATATTCAGCAGATACACTGAGGGCCTTGCACTATACTGCTTCCAGCTTTCAGCTGTGGGTAAAGGTGAAGTTAATTAAAGCTGGGTCACTCTCCAGCAAAGCAACAGAGGAAAGGAAGTAAGTAAAGAAAAAAAATGGGTACAAAATGAAACAAAGAAACAGAGAGCAATAATGAAAGAAAGCCTGGAGGGAAATGAGTTCAGTAAACTATCATCACCCCCGATTTCAGCCCAGTAATGAGCCTCTTTCAGCACGATAACTTCCTGCTACTGATGCATACTGATAGAGCCACGCTACCTGAATTGTGCCTGTTTGGTCAATCAAAACCATTCCCGCCTGCAGACAAAACAAGGGGTGCAATCACCCTCCATCCATCAGATAAGAAACAGATGTAAGCACAGGAGGGCTGAGCACTAAATGACAAACACATACACAGATATTTTACGTTTATAGGTTTTCATATTTGATGATGTGGAAAAATAAAGCTCTCTGGATGATTTGTTTGGATCTCATTATATTTATGACTGTTTTTGAAAAATCCTTGATTGGTCAACATAATCATCATCTTCACTAAACTGCTCAGTCTTGTCCAGAAACTAGTGTGTGTCTGCTTTTGTGTACACAGAATTTTCTGTGGGAAGGATGCTGTGGGAGAGTTGGAGTTTCAAGAGATGAATTAAGCAAACCAGACAAAATGAGAGAGCCAAACTAAGGTTCGAGTTAAATACAAACTTTAAGTTGAGCATTTTCCAGTCAGTGTGTCTTTGTGGGAGGCAGCTGTTTGCTCTTTTAGCCAAAGATAAACTGTGGAGAGGGGGTGCAATTTAACTGATAAATATGGGCAAAGATGTTGAGAAAGTACCCAGAAACGTATCGCATCCTACACACATCATACTTACTGATAAGTTTGTTCTCTTGCAAAAGGATTGGACTTGTCATTGAACACATGAATCCAGGGCAGCAATTCACCAGTGTCTTTACCAACACAGGTCTAGAGACCAGTTTGTGACTGCTTGGAAATTCATTCTTTGGTGAAAAATGAGTATTCCCTTATTGGTTGCAAGTGATTTCTGGAGATTTCTTGCGGGAGACTGCTTGCTGTTGCTAGGTGAAATTAGTTCCCAAGAGGTAGACGGTGCTTAAAGCGTTTTTGCAATGGCTTTGGTTGCTGGTAAATTACAGGGTCCTTGCAGTGGAACACAATGACTTGTCTTAAGTTATTGAATGACTTTGAAACTGCTGCTGCTTTTGAAGTCAAAACGGGAAAAGTGAAAGTTGTGAATTCTGATATGTGTTAGCTTCAGATGGAAAATGTTCTCCATTTCTGGTTTGCGATCCAGTTTCTCAAGCATTGCTTTAGTTCAGAGAGCAAAATGATAGTGTATGTAGACAAGTCAGCACCTTCCATGCTATCTGCAAGCAGCCAAAGCAATCATATGGAGGTTTTTGATGCAGCCCCTTCCCTGTGACCGACTTCCCCTAGCGACAGCAGGCAACCTCCAACAACCTTCAGCAACCAGTTGTGGAATATAAATTTTTTCTTCCTAGTGGCCTAATGTTGCCAGCAGGTCACTCACAGTTACCTGGCCTGTGTGTTGGTCAGCAATCGATTTTTTATTACAATGCTCAAACAAGCAAATTTGCGACAGCAAATTTTCTGGGAGTTACGAAGAGACCTTTTACTTTAAAATGTTCTTCATATCAGCAGTACAGGAATCAGAATAATGGAAATGGAAATAAAGGAATAATGTTTATTTGGGAAAAATATCAAAGTAACCAAGGAAGGAAGACAATCTGGTGAAGCTCAGTTCCATCCTTAAGACGACTGCTTAGAAAGAAAAATCAGAGACAAGTGATTGAATCAGTGTCCAACTCTGTTTATATAATGTCAATAACCTGCGTTTATGAAATGAAAACTGTGCAAATCAAACATGAGAGCACTGTGGAGTACACTGATTATGCAGTGCAGAACCACAAGAGTTATTGTGCTGTTCCTCTGTGAAGCCAAGTGTTTTGGCCAGCTCTAACAAACAAGCCCACCCAGGGCTCCATATATGCTTGAAGCTAAAGACGCAACAAAGAAAAAAATGGATGCTGTGCGAAGGAAAATTAAGTCATATGTTGTCCTTAACTCCATCCCAATATTTTGGAGAAAAACAAACACAGGCATTTTTGGACAAAAAACTGAACAGATTGATGCATGTCATTTGGGCTGATTGTTCTCTTTGTTCCTAGATTGCCAACACTTTGTGGAACAATTTAATATAAAGAAAAAAAATACATATTCTAATTGTCGAGGGTCAGGGTTAGGGTTAGGACTGGGCTCATTGTGATGAAAACTTAAGACCTCAGAAGTACTCAAGTACGTCTCCAGAGCCCACGAATGTTGGTAAAAACATGAGGTCAAAATGCAAAGTGTAAGAAGAGGCACTAAAAGCAGCAGCACCTTTGAGACTACACTGGTATTTTCCACTTAAGAAAGAGTAGATGGAAAAATAAAGAAATACAATGCTCCTGTGGCTATATTCCCATATGTTGAGTAGATCAATGTGCAATTTGTTCTGTCAATTATCCGCCCTACTGCCTTACACTACAGTGGGTGTCTGGGTTGCTGAAGTCAACCATGTGGAGGATGTGTAATTTTTAACACTTCATTTAAAGTAATTTCAACAGCACATGTGGGGTTACAGTTCAACACTGCATGTGTTAATTTGAACTATGAACATGTGATCATCATGTTGCCTCTAACAGATGTGCCCATAGTTTTGCCAGAGTGAGCTTTGTTAAGAACGTCATGCATGGGTTATCTGTGTTGTGTGTGTGTGTATGCGTGTATTTGGTGTGCATTTACCATCACTTGAAGTGTTCCACAAAGTGGCAGCTTGCATAATGGGATCTTGGGGGAACTCAGATCCTGTGAAGAGAGGAAATGAAAATTAGAAAAGCAAAACTTATTTTTAAATGCTTAAACATTAAATGCTTTAAAAGGTTGAAGAGTTAATGTCTTACATACATTTCCCACTAGCAAAATGATGATGATGTTGATGTTAATGCTAACTACCAGTTAGCATTAACATGGGTTGTATCTGATGCTTTTGTGTGTTTTTAGTATTTATAACATAGACAATTTATTTGTGGTCGGAGTCTCAACAAGCTGCAAATGTTTACAAATGTTTACAAAAAGCAGCAACTAAATGGCCTGTATTTATATAGCGCTTTACTAGTGCCTAAGGACCCCAAAGCGCTTTACATATCCAGTCATCCACCCATTCACACACACATTCACACACTGGTGATGGCAAGCTATGTTGTAGCCACAGCCACCCTGGGGCACAGTGAGGACTAGTGAGGAAACTCAGTGAAAGGTTCCAAATGATTGGAACCTTTCAAGCAAGTTTTCAGTATCAGATATCTGTTTGAATTTAGGCACAACATAATTAACTGTATACAAAATGTAACAATGTAACAGGCTTTTTATAAAAAGTCAACACAGCCAAGTACCCACTTGAGGCCTGACACTTAAAATGAAGACTCTCACCATCCTGGTGCTTTGAAACAAGACATGATGAGAGAAGGGTAGATAACTTTTTACTCACTGGTAGAGTCCACCTACTCCACTGATAAAACCACGTTGCAAGCAAAACGTTTGTGTTCCCCAACTGGTGGGTGAGTCCTTATTGGAGGTTCCTGACTGTTGCTAGGTGAGATTGGTCACAAAGAGGGTGCTACACTAAAAACTTCCTTAAGCTTGCTTCGGTTGCTAGCAAATAGCGTGGAAGATGCTGATTTGCCTGCAAACACTACTGTTTTGCTGTATGTAGCGATACTCAAAAAGTAGATCATAAAGTGGAAGTAGAGGACATCTGCCAAATCAGAAATGGAACATGCCTTCTTTTAGAGTGAAAGCTGGGCTGCAGCACTGCAGCCAACATGTTTAAAAAAAAACTTACTTTGAAAGCGAGTCACAGTTTGCAGTTTGTGTCACACTTTTTACAATTTCCCTCCTTTTCAGAGAGTAGTTGGTGAGTGTTTGGGCCCAAGTTATCATGTTTCATGCAAACAACAATCTTCTCGTGACCAAAGCAATTACAAAGAGGTTTTTGCCAACCGGTTGGGGGTTGTACTTTTTTCTCTATCAACCTGTGGTTGCCACTGGATGACTGACCATTCTGCAGGCCTATGTCATTGGGGCTTTAGCAATTGATTTCCCAGAGACTGTCATCAACCTCCAACAACCATTCAACAGTAGTCGGGGAACACATGACTGGTGGTTGCCAGATGGTCATGGACGAGTCTCTAGGCCTGTGCGGCTGGGCCTAATTCACTTGACCCTACATTGTGATCATTATTGTCACGTTCCTGCAAAACATCAAGGTAACTTGACTTGTGTTTACAACAGCTAGTTTAAAAAAAACAAAAACAATCAGCTTTACAGCTGCATTCTTTACACCTGAAAGCTATTTCCAAATGTTACATATGGTAGTGACACAGTAAAAAGAGGGTCACAGACTCAAACTTTCTAAGCCAGTAGCATGGACCTACATTTAAACAATACTTAACCACAATTCTGGAGAAACTTTTCTATGTAAAATACTGTGTACAGACACAAACACACTGCTTCTTAAATGTAAAATAACCGTGGTGATAACACTGTACGTTTGCTAGTGCAGATCAAAGGTTTGGGTGTACAACAGGGAGCCTATCAACAAGCCATGTGGACCTAATGCGCTCTTATTACCAGCTGAAGACAGAGCTGCTCTCTGCTTTTCATTACTGAGGAGAAGAGATAGAAAATCAGCTTCAGAGTGCAGTGCTGCAGGTCATAGGTGAGTCCTAACAAATTAAACAGCCAAAGATGAAGGACTGGCAAAGAACTCTAAGCAGTTTTACCTTCATTGATTCTCAGGGCACCAGACCGCTGACAAACTTTCAGTTCACATACAACATCCCACAGTTCTAGCCAACTACAACAGTGTGTGACTCTGTGTGTTTTGGTGCAGGCTGGGATAGTTTAGCATGATGAACAGGCAAATGGTTGCCATCCAACTTTGGGAAAGTAACCTAAAGTCACAAACGGACGGAAAAATGCAAGCATGTGCATGGACACAGCTGAGAACTGGCTGCAAACTTAACTATACACATGGTGCATTTGTTTCACACGTACACACAAAAAATACAGAATTCCTGAACACATGTCATAAATATTTTTGAATTAACAACTTGAAAACTGACAGTGCGTGGCATGCAGGGTGACAGTCGAGGAGAGAAAGTCTGCAGACAAACAGCACCAGGAGCCTGACACAGGGTCACGTTAATTGGGTGATAATGTGTCAGGATGGTAACGACTATGTGGTGGTGCTTGTGAAATGAACTGTGTTAATGAGCAGCGCTTTGGGCCTCAGCACCTGTTAGTGAGGAGTCTGGAAGCTTGGCAACAGGCTCACAACAACAGGCTCGCAGTTATGGGTGTTATGTTCATGACTGTTAGAGAAATGTAGCAAACCCAGAGGGCAGACATACAATCAAAATGTGTCTCTTCACTAAATTAGTAGTTCTTCTGTAGTGCTACCTGATTCCACAAGCTATTCTGCACTTTTGGAGTTAGAATGACTTGCTGGTTTCTTCCAGGAGGCTACTAACAGTGTCTTATAGCATGTCCCGGCCCCACGGTGAGTCTAAATTTACTCTGTGTTCTCTACTGTTAGTCTAAGAAGTCTGGAGCTCTGTGCTTTACAAAGGACAGAGGAGAGTGAACGTCGCAGCTCACTAGCTTCACCAACACAAAGCTAGCCAAGGGCAGCCAGGTGAGAGTTCAATAGAAGTGGATGGTCGTGGGAATCTAGTGAGAGAAGGGGGAGGAGGAAGAAGTACTCGTTTATAAAAAAGGAGGCACAACTGTGTACTTCTGAGAAAAAAAACGTTATCATTCCAGAAAGATTTGAAGTTTATAATTTTGTTCAAAAACAAACACTTGTGCACAGTGATTTTGCTGTTATGTCTAAGGTCTGCTCATTACTTCCTGTGTTTCATTTTTTCCCACATTGTGTCCCCCTTTAAAGAGATCACATCTGTTCTCTTTCATTAAGACAATCATCTGAAATATCTAGGAGAAAATGCAGAGCAATTTTGAGATTAGCTTTCTAATGTTTGTTTGGCCCTGTTTGTTAAAAAGGGCCTAAAAATAGGAACCATCACAGTGCTTGTGTCAGTTTAGATCCCAGGTTTCATCAGCTGTGGCCATTTTCTGGCCATTGATTGAATCATGATTTGGATACTGACTGCAAGACCCATATGTTAAGTGGACCTCTGTCTGTCAATATGAATAACCAAAAAAAGAACAAAAGCATTGCTTGCATTATAATATAGGGAGGAAGAAATCATGCACATATGTGTACCAGGGCCAAGTCTTTCAACCATGAACAGGCTGTTTCCAGTAACATTGTCTCAGAGTTGCCAAAGTTTTAAATTACTGAGGTGGCAGATCGGAAAATAGTCATGAGAAGGGAAACAGAGATATGGAGTTTCAACAAACTCAACCTATTTTTTGTGTGTTGGCACCCATCAGGAAATATCACATGAACATATATATCAGGTAAAGGTACCTGTGTTAGCACAAATATATAATCAGCCAATCACATGACAGAAAACTCCACCCACATTTAGGCGTGTACACATGCTCAAGACAACCTGCTGAAGTTCAAACCGAGCATCAGAATGGGGAAGAAAGGTGATTTAAATGACTTTGAATGCAGCATGGCTGTTGGTGCCAGACAGGCTGATCTGACTATTTTTGAAATTGCTGATCTATTGGGATTTTTCCACAGAACCATCTCTAGGATTTACAGAGAATGGTCAGAAAAAGAGAAAATATCCAGTGAGCAGCAGTTCTCTGGGCGGAAATGCCTTGTTGATGCCAGTGGTCAGGAGAATGGCCAGACTGGTTGGCGCTGATAGGAAGGCAACAGTAACTTGTAACAACCAAGGTATTTAGACGAACTCATCTGAGTGCCCAGCATGTCAAACTCTGACGCAGACTGAGTACAGCCAGGTGTCCCTGTTTTCAGCTAAGAACAGGAAACTGAGGCTACAGTTCACATGGATTTAGCATAACTGGATAACAGAAGATTGGAAAAATGTTGTCCGGTCTAATGAGTGTTGATTTCTGCTACGAAATTCGGATGGTATGATGAGAATTTGGCATATCCTATCCTATCCTGCCTTCTATCAAGAGTTTAAACCCTACGCATATCTTCCCAGTTTCTGATTGCTGCTTCTAGTAGAACAAAATGCTGTTTCACAAAACTCAAATCATCTCAAACTGCTTTCTTGAACGTGACAGTGAGTCTGCTGTACTCAAATGGCCTCTACAGTCATCAGATTTCAGTCCAATACAGCACCTTTGAGATGCAGAGATTCATATCATAGATGTGCACCACGCAAATCTGCTGCAAATGTGTGACGCTATCATGTAAATATGAACCAAAATCTTGGAGAAACGTTTCCAGCAGCAGATTGAATCTATGCCTCGAAGAATTTTCAAAGTCAAAAGGAGGTTCAACCCAGACCTAGCAATGTGTACCTATCAAAGTGATCTAAGGAGCTTGGAAACAAAAACAACTGGACTTCTTTAAGTTTCTCAAAAACATTTCACCTCTCGTCCGAGAAGCTTGGTGGAGAGTCCAAGGTATGTAAGCCTTAGTTGGAGTTGTCCCTTAAGTGGGAAATTGACGTAGTATTGATCATGTGCCTCTTGGTTATTATCAGGCTATTGGTCATTATCAGCAGAGGTTTCGTGTGAAGCTGTTGCATTTATGAAGTGTCTCAGCCACTCCAAAAATGCATGGCACAACATAGAAGAGACACCTTGACAGCATAAAGGTCACATTTTGATAATATTTCTACCCTTCACATTTAGGCATCTGAAATAGGGATAAGATCAGGATGCAAGTTTTGTACTACAAGAGTCGAGCTACCTTTAAGCTTCTGCAGTTTCAAATCACTTCCATTTCAATAGTCACAAGTTACTTTCCAGATTTTCCAGATTTCCATATCTTCCCATTGGTTTTTATTATAGTGATGATTATCACAACTGTTGAAAACATTTTTACCTCTAAGTACTGTTGAAGGCAAGCATTTGGACTTGAAAATATCACTTGGAAAAATAAAACTGTGAACATATTTTCCATAGCATGTGAGAAGTGACACTTTAAAAAATTCAATTCTGGTATGGCAGTGAATGCCCATCAAAATTCTGGATACGTGACAATCTTTATAAGAGCATCAAGTTCCCTTCTTGGCTGCTTTGTCATACTTTATTCACGTTAAAGCTTTGGAATGTGCTCTTTCATTTGCAACTGAGTGCCACTCCTAGTAGCAAAATATGCAGTAAATGGTTAACGTGAAGGTGCCTCTGAGAAGTCCAGACATCAAATCTCCACACAGAAAATTCCATGAGAGCAGCCTCTGATCCCCATCCAGCTGTATTTGGCTTACGATGATAAAAATCAGGCAGGGACACAGGCTTAACCCCCATAAAGCTCTCCGAAATTGGTGTGACTTTACTGTCGCAGCAGCATATTGCAATTAGTGCAAATCTTTAAACTCGAAGGCTTGGGAATGAGGAAAAGGAAAGAATTAACAGAGAGCTAAGAAGAAAATGAGACACTGGGTGCCTCACAGGGTGAACCAAATCAGAAATGTTCAATTTGAGCAGTTATGCGTAGCAACTAATATGCTGTTATATGGTCTGGGGGGCTGTGTTTGGAGCCAGGGTGGTTGGTGTGGTGAGTGAGACTGATGTATGAGCTCTCCCACTCTGTTATTAGGGCCTCTCCCAAGGCCCTCTTCCATCCCTATTAGCTGGAAAACTGACCTAACTCAGGGGTTAACTGGAATAATGGGAAACCGACCATTTTCACAGTGCAACTATGACATATTTCTGCCTTTAAGAGATGAAAGCTACAGATGAGGAATTATAATTATTTCTTTCTACAATTTGTCTTCATCAGGTCTCTGTTTCCATTCAGCAAGTTTCTATTCCTGTTCTGTCTCTGTGATGTCAAAGAGAGAGGATGTCCTTAATGTGGTCTTCTTGAACACACCGCTCCAGCTGTGGAAACAGAAGCCCCACCAACCTGCTGGTCAAACCTTCTGTTTAAGAGGCAACAAAAAGAAGGAAGGAAAGCAGCTACTGAATCAACGTGTATTGTAACCCCAAGCACAATGCAATGCAAATCTCACAAACCCGTGTTTTATTCATACTAAAAATATATGTGAATTGTTGAAAATGAGACATTTTAGTATTTAATGAAAAATATAAATACCCCTCTCTAAGATAATTAGGATGGGGGCAACAGGAGGCTGGAAATGTAAGTTATACTGAAACGAAAAAAGTGGAGGTTAACTAGAAACAGATCGGTAACATGTTTGGGTATAAAATGAGCTTCATAGAGAGTTTTTCAGAAGTAAAGATGGGATGGGATCACCAATCTACAAAAAACTGTATCTTTATAGTAACATGATGAAGAAATACAGTGATCTTCTCTGACCTAACAATCATTTGGATGGAATCATTGGAATCATTTCGAATTGAGAGATTAGTTTGATGTTTTCTATGTTCTAAAATATGGGCAGATGACTGGGTTCTGTGTTCATCTGCATTTTACACGGAATTGGGGTTTTAGATTAGTTGAATTCTGAATTGTGCAAAGTTTGTCTCCTAGAGTCCAGGAAAAAACAAACAAACACAAAGCTAGTACTGAGCACGTCTCCTTTAAATGCTCTAATTTTCCCTAAAAGCCACTCAACTCATCCCCTGCATACTTACACAAAGGAAGTAGCTGTGAAATTTTTATGTCATCTACTCTTCAAAAATGTGGAGTTTTAGACAATAAAAAGTTTGAGTAAAACAGCTAATATTCCAGTGATCCTTAATGAATTATTAGCCTCAGACTCTCAGACTGGAAAATGAATGAAAAGTAGTTACAAACACTGTGACAGAGCAGGGATTGCAGCGAATACAGAGTGCTTTTTTTTTAAATGGCAACAGGCAGTGAAGAAAAAGAGTGGTGAGAAGTGAGGGAGAGAGGAAAAGTGAGGGACTACAAGGCAATTACAGATAAATTGAGTGAAGATGACTTGGAAAATGTGAGCGCAGAGAAACGACAGAAAGAGAGGAAATAAAAAAGGAGAACCCTCCAAAAAAAAACCTCAGTAAGAGAACCGCTCGTAAAATCGACTTTTTAAGAAGCTGGCTTCTGTCCCACTGAGCGGAGTGCAGGTTTATGTTGGCTGGACAGTTTAGAAACCACAGAGAAAAACTGTTGACATCTAAGAATCTGGTAACCTGAGCAAAGAGAGAAAAAGGCAACACAAACAAGTAGTGGGTAATGGTAACTCAAGTTGACACGTTTCAGGTTAAGCCTTCAGTTACTTACAGCAGGTTTGTACTCAGAGTACACAACACTGTTCAAAACATGCAGGCACTTATGTGGTCTGCATTGTTTTGAACTTGTCCTCTACTCATGTAAGAGAAGAGTAAAGTAATCCTTCATGCAGATTTGAATTTGCCGACATTTATATGCAATGTACAGTTTATCAAAGCTGGAATAAATGATGTTGGTAAAGTCATTTTAGAATTTTTATTACAAATGGAAGTAATGGTATGACCAAAATCATAATAAACCTAAAATAAGGTGAAACTGATTCCATTAGAGAGATGGTGTGTGTGTGTGTGTGTGTGTGTGTGTGTGTGTGTGTGTGTGTGTGAACATGTGTGTGTGCTTGTATAGCTGCACCTGGCTCCTTGTGTGCAGGTGTTTGTTCCCAAGCTCGACTAAAGCGTACAAAGATATAAAAGCAGGCCTGTTTAGGAAGCATTTACTGAAGACATTATGGGGCCGAGAGCACAGGAACTACTTACTCTCTCTCTCTCTCTCTCACACACACACACACACACACACACACACACACACACACACACACACACACACACACACACACACACACACACACACACACCTGCATTGCATTTGAAAGTACTGCGCTGTAACCTTATAAGAGCAAAGACAGGGGTGAGACAGACAAGAGAGAGGAAAAGCAAGCTGGGCTTGGGAAGGGAGGTTTTGAGGAGGTAGATGACAGGAGGCAGCATGACAGAGGCCTTTTTGGATCAGAACAATAGGCAACAACAGGAAGGGCTCATGTTGCAGCAGACATTTGCTCCAACATGTAAAAAATTGTGGAGAAAAAAAGGCACATTGCTTCCCATCAAACAAAAAACACAACACACAAAAAAAGAAAAGACCAAGTGCTAAACAGGGAAAATTGTTTAATTTAAGTTAAGAATACTAAAAGTGGAATTACTGCTTTGGCTGATAGGACATTCATAATAAATTTCGTGTAAAGGTTAATTTCTTTGTTTATTTGGGGAATTATAAATAATTTCTGAGATCATGTACAATTTACTTCACTTATTTCAAGTGAGAGTAGTGCGATCATTTCTCCAGGGACAAGATGTATTTGTTGCGCACACATAACAGTCACCAGCTTTGATTTGTATGTTATAAAAAAACGTCAGATTTGCAGGCATCACAGTAGTGCACTGCCTCCTAGCAGCTAAAAGATTCTGGCTGAGGCCTCTCTGTGTGGACTCTGCATGCCCAAAAACATGTATTTGAGGTTAACTGATGATTCATCAATGGCCTTACATGTGAACATGAGTGTAAATCATAGTTTGTCTCTCTGTGTGTTGACCCTGTGATAGATTGGTATGTCCCACTTATGATCAACTTCAAGCACACCGTAAAGAAGCTGGAGGTTACACATGTGAACAAGTAAAAGTGCTCAAGATGTCAGTTCAGCAAAAAATGATCTGGCAGTGTGAAGCTCACATCAACAGTTGACACTTGATAGCAAAAAGCTTGTGAATGAAGCTGAGTAAACTGTGATGCAACGTTCCTAAGACAGATGCTCTTTTGAACCTGCTGGAGAAACTGAACTTTGAACTCTCTGCAGGTGAAAAGCAAAACGGGAATTTAAACCGTTAGTTGGAATTATCTAGTTGTGGTTTTAATCTAAACCAGAAATCCAACATCATCTCAAGTTCTTCAGGACTCCTCTGTCTAACCCCACAAAAGTTAAGCAGACTGCACTGCATGCAGCTTCCCTCCAAGAATAAAAAAAAAAAGCAAAACAACCAAGTGCAAGAAGACCATATAATGTATACTGATAGTATTTTGCAGTAATATTAAGGAAATATACAGGAAACACAAGGATAGCACTTGTGACTAACTACACTATTGGAATCATATTTTTTTGACAGTGATATACTTTTTATGTGGTTATTCTGCAATCAGTGCACATATTTGACACAGAGCAACATCAAAAAAGTACTAGTCTCTTAAAGTGTTCAGAATTTTGACCCAACACACCAGACTACTGCTGCCAGTCTTTGAAATATGATAGGCAACTGAAGAAGGTCGAGGAAAAACCCACAACATGCAAACTTGACACAGAAAGGTCTCCATCTCAATTGCAAGGCCAGCTGCGCGAAGCATCTTTTATATTCCACTGTTTTGTCATAAAAGAAACTTTTTAAGTAGCGTCGTGCTGTGCTGATGGTTCTGCAGAGGTCCTTCCCCACGGGCTAAACAGGCCGACGCGAGAGCCCCTGCTGTCCCTGTAACGGAAACCATGCTGATCTTTAAGGCCTGGTTAGTCCATTTTGGGCGAGGCTCCCCCAAGCTCCTGTTACCACCGATGTAAGCAGACTAGCGAGGAATGTGCATGAGCATGTTACCACCTACTGTGAGGCTCATCTGTTTTCACCTGGCAGAGCTGACACAAGTGTGTGCACAACAGCTCAGCTTTCTGGAAAAAGTGATCGCCTTCAAGCAGATAGACAGAGCGCTGCGACCCTGACGTAATCTGTCTGCTCATCTCTCCGCGGAATGTGAACAGAGACATCACACACTGTGCAGAAAGAGCACCGAAATACAGATATGAAACATAAATGGATGGACATAAAACATAAACGCAGATGTATGTTTTATATCCATTTTTGAAGCGCCTGTCAAGGGTCATAGGGGGAATCTAAGATTTAAGACCTAAAGCCAAAGCCAGTCGGGCTGTCTGCAAGTAGGACATGAATACAGACGTCTCACTTGGCTTTTCAACGTGACTTTTCTGCTAAAAGTGTATCATGTGTGCCAACAGTCTGAATGGTGTGAATAATAGCCATGCCATGTTACATGCCAGCCTCTACAAATGGGTGGGGAGCTGGGGGGGATCTGTATGAGTGCTCAGGTGAAGCCAGGCAAACACACACACACACACACACACTCCATGAGCTCACTGACAGCAGTCCTAAATTCCTTCAGGATGACAAATTTGAAATGAGAGGCCAGCACAGATGGAATCTGGGAAGAACAGGATGATGCCGTCAGATTTCAAACGTGACTCAGATTTAGACATCATGTGACAACAGTTGGGCCGGGCACCATTCCAAAAAACTGTTCTTTATGTCTGTCTGTACCTCCTCACTCGTGTTATAGTCATCATTTCAAAAACTCTGGGACCCGAATAGTGCACTTAATAGAAGTTTTGCATTTCTCAGTTTGCATTTTCATCAATTAGAAAATAAAAATACTAATTACTCACATCATTTTAAGTGCTTTTTAAATGGAAATCACCAATTTTACACACAGGATTCTTTCAGGCATCCTTTCGCTTTCCAGAATCTGAAAGCTCCATCACTTTTCGTAAAAGTCACAACACCTCTCATCCAAGAGGCCTTTTCAGTTCTAAAATAACTAGCAGAGCATCCCAAATATTTAACCCCTAGTTTACACATGGTTGTGAGGGTCGTTGACTCACTTGAACGAGAGGCAAAACGTCTTCATAAACCTAAAGATGTCCATTTATCTTCTTTTTAAGCACAGACAGACTGCAATCCTGCTTGCTGCAGTCGTGTGCACAGGCAAGTACAAGATTACAATTTCCGCTTTTGAATGACAGTCTGTGACTCTGCATGTCTATCTGCTGCAAGTGCAGACAGACACACCGGCACAAGCAAAACATCTCCAGCACGTGTTGATATCTCAATTCAGTTAGGGCACATCAGATTAAAGATGAAAGCTGAAGTTTTGGTTTATTCAAGCTGTTTTTACTTTTCCCTTTTCCTGCAGTTTACACCTATTATTACAAACCTGCTGCATCAGTTCCATCTGCAAGCGTCTCCAAAAATAAAAAGGGCCATGCATCTTCAGTTAAGTTACAAAAAATGTATTAGCAGCACATAGCTGCAATTGATTTTTATTTTACGGTGAGTCAAGTGTGTATGAATGCATTGCCATACCTCCATATTCAACGCAACTTAAAACTACCCAAATTACGCTGTTTGTTGTCATGCTTGTATGCACGTATTGATTTTCAGTGTTGTGCATATGAAAATATTACTTGGCTTCTACTGTCACTGCTGTGGGTATGAAAGAAAGGTGAGGTACTTAAAATTAAAACTGGCCCACTTGAATGCCAGAATGCTGTCACTGTAGCAAATTATGAGGCATGCAGTGTTACAGATCCCACATCTGAAAGGGGCTGAAAAAAACTGTCTGATTATATCACTTAGAATGATTTCTTTATGGTTGCATATGCCCCATAATGTTAAATGTCATGCTAACACTCGTGGATTACGCTTCATTTCTGTACTTTAGTCATCTACCTGTGGCCTGTGAATTTTCCTTTTTAACACTACTGTGCTGAATATGATCTGTGAGATACACAGGCCACTGTGTGCCTGCTTCTGACTCCACAGATAAACTGTGCTTAGTAGTAATTCTTGGATGCTTGTGGGAAACTGGGTGTGAGGCTTGTCTCCATCAACTTATGACTGAGTCAGCTCCCAGTGACTGACGCTCGAGGAGAGCCTCTGCCACAAAAAATTTGACTGCAAGCCAGAAACAAAGTATGACAGGGAAAGGAGGGAAAATGAAAACAACAAGTAATGGCAAAGAGGCAGCAGAGACCAGGACGGCGAGAGATGAAAGTGTGAGAAAAACATCAAGCGTGCAAGAAATATTCATTCCAGTGAAAATGTCCAGTGTTATTCTTATTTCTTGGTTTTCCAGCCCTATATTAGAGACCGACTTTTGGCAGCCAACAGTGAGAGTCTGAGGCAAACAGAGAACCTCTGAGCGTTTCCAGCACGCTTCTCTGTCAATCACGCAGATCCTCTATAGGAACTCTCTGCTTGTTGTAGGTTACAAAAATAAGCACCAGCATTCTTCCACTTGTTTAGATGAAAAGGTAGCCAGCTAATGAGGAAGACAGGAGCACGGAAAGGAGAAAAAAAGGGACAGCATAAAAAGATGAGTGGTGAAAAGGAGATGGGGAAAGATCTGAAGAAAGAAAGAACCGAAAGCACGCCAGAGAGACAAACGCAGACTGTCGGCATCCAAAACACGCTCCGCTACTGTGGTAAAATCATTTTGAGCTGGGGGACTAAACTGCAAACCATAACATAAAAAACAGATTACACATACATCTAAGATGTAAAACAACAAGCCTCGACTGTTCTACCATGGTAACTGGACACTTATAATATTCAATTTAATCTATTCAGTTCAATTTATGGCGTGCAAAATCACAGCAACAGTTGCCCCAGGATGCTTTGTGGGACTAATAAAGGCTATCTTATCTTATCTTATCTTATCTTATCGTTGCACTGGCATGCCCCAAATTGATGCAATCCTATAAAAGTTTCTGGCTTATTTTCACATAGTGACTGCCAGCAACCACCAGCAACCAGTTGCCAACCGGTCAAGGAATGCTTGTATTTTGTGGTTTTCCATAAGTTTCATGCAAGACTTATTATATAAAAATAGAGAAAAAAATGGGATCATCAAAAGTTCTTAACATTTTCTTAAATTATACTAAATAAATAATCCTTATCATTGCAAATGCAGGAAACTAAAAGCTAGGATTGAAATAAAACCAGAATGTCATTGACATAGTAGTTCATCCAGCACAGATTATTGTCCATAAAACTACAAATGTGACCTTGGACATGAGCACAGTCGAGGTAAAGACCCATTATGTGATTACTGTGTGCAAGTTTTACTAAAATCTAACCAATACTCCTGGAGGAGTAGCGAATCTTATGAATTATGGACAGATTGACTGTCTCCATGAGGCATAAGATCATTGGTCATTTGGCCAGATGGGCTAAAAAATAATTTTTCCAAAGCAAAATCCCAACACACACAAATATTAGAAAACACCTCCCCAGTGTATTTCCATGTTTTTAAAGGAAATCTGTGGGGCCAGAGGATCGGACTATGGATCTGTCAGTTGGTCCTTTTTCCAAACCCATCTGCATGTCAGCAGCTTCATAAGGTATCACTAAAATCCAATTTCAGCTCGCAGAAAAACTAGTATTTGATTTTAATTTGCGCAACTGTGACATGAAACTAAATTACCAAACATGTAAAAGAGAAAAAAAAAATAATAAAGGACATTTTACAAAAGAGGATTTAGGTAAGGGGCTTTAACGGGGAGGATTTGTCAAAATGGATTCTTCTGTGATGAAATCTACCATCGTGCACACACGTACAAAAAACCAGATGGACAAAGTGTGTGTTTATGTGATCATACACTATGTGTTAGAGAAAGAGAGACCCTGTTTTTTGATTCCCTTTTGTCTCATTTCTGATGTCAGACAGAGAGGTGAAGACACCTGCTCCGGATTTGCTCAGATCCGGTGGGGGTGGGGAAGGGGGGGCAACAAAATGTGAAGAAGAAGAACAAAGCAGAAATGTCAAGCAGATGTAAGTGATGAAAACTGTAAAGATGATATAAGGTAAAGCTGACAATGTGGAAAACTCATGGAATTGGAACCGTATACCGGAAGATTTTTCAAAAGCATTTTGGGACTCAGTGTGTGAGAAGAAGACAAAAAAAAATCCTGAAAAGTAGCAACTGGGGGAAAAGAAGAAGAGGCTTTATAAGGTAACATAGCAGAGACAGTTGTATGGTAGATGATGCCAAATGCAGCATGGAAAAGTACAATTTATGCAATGATAATGGATAATGCACGGGGCCTCGAAGACACAACTGACACAACTGAAAAACAGCAACTGATGCTGGGTGGAATCTTGATGTAGTATTCTTATTGGATGCAACTGTGCACTGATTATAAAAACACTTCCACTCAAGTAATCCTTGTGGATGAAACACAGGGCTTAAATGAAATCCAGGCTTTCCAAATCCATTCCCATACCTACCACCTACATTTTTTTCTTAAAAAAATCAGAAGAGAAGCTAAAGTGCCAAAGAAAGACACATAATCTGCCACAAGAGACAAAGATGAGCATTAACTCTCACATTTCCAAAGCTTGTCATAATTTCCATCTCGCTCCACTAAATGACTGGTGCGGGGGCTGACTAAGCACATCTCGTAAAGCATCCCAGTTTGCTTATCCAAACACATTCTCACCCCACCTCCGATAAACTGTTTTCTCAAACAAACACACTTCATAAGTGATCCACCTCCACCCCAGACGATGGCAAGGAGCATAGGGAGATGGTGGCACTGGGGGAAAAGGTGTTTAAGGAGCACTACAGGCATAAAGATGTCTTTTGTATTGCACGATTTCCTGTTCAGATCTCTCAGGCTCCAAAGACTAAATTATTCTTCTTCTGAGTAATGGGCTGAACCGATTGCTATGTACCTTATTTCCAACACAGACTCATCGCAGCTCCTAAAACTGTGATGAAATGTATTCGTTTGTTGTTTGTTCAGGGACATGAATGGAAACTAATCATTTTTGTGTGGTTGTGTCTCTGTGTGTTTAAGTACATGGACACAAAAACATCTGGAACACAATATGATGGCACATAATTTGTTCCCATGTCTTCAGCCGAATCTATTAAAAAATGTCAAAGATAATACATTTTAAAATGCAGAAGCTAGTATTTTTACAGCAACAAGGTGAAAAGAAAAATAATCCAGCAAAGATTTGACACAGGAAATTCAATTTCAATTTTTAATTATACATCACAACAACAGTCGCCTCAAGGCGCTTTATCTTGTAAGTAGACCCTATAATAATACATACAGAGAAAACCCAACAATCATATGACTCCCTATGAGCAAGCACTTTGGCAACAGTGGGAAGGAAAAACTCCCTTTTAACAGGAAGAAACCTTTGGCAGAACCAGGCTCAGGGAGCAGCGGCCATCTGCCACGGCAGGTTGGAGTGAGAGAAGGAAGACAGGATAAAGACATGCTGTGGAAGAGAGCCAGAGATTAATAATAAGTATGATTCAATGCAGAGAGGTCTATTAATATATAGTGAGTGAAAAAGGTGGCTGAATAAGAAACACAGAATGCATCATGGCAATTCCCCAGCAGTCTACGCCCATTACAGCATAACTAAGGGAGGATTCAGGGTCACCTGATTTAGCCCTAAATATATACTTTAGCAAACACGAAAGGTTTAAGCCTAAGCAATCCAATCTAAATTAGAGATGTATCTGACCTTTTGGTCCATCTACTCTTCACTGAAGCCTCATCAGGAATGGTCTCAGTGGAAGGATGGTTGTCAAGAAGCCATTTAATGACAGGAAGCAGAGAAAAGGCTGAGGTATGCCAAATTACACAAGAACTGGACTAAAAATTAGAGGCAACAGGGCTGATGGAGTGATGAATCCAGAGTTGAAATTCTTGGTTTAAATTAATGTCAAAATGTACAGAGGACAGAAGAGTGAAAATTCAATGGTTTATGGCTCCATTTGAGTCAAAACTGAAGGAGTTATGAATAAAGAAGTACATCAGATTCACATTTCTATATAATCAGTTTGCAGTACCATCTGTAAAGTTTCCAAGTGGCAACAACTTCATTTTTCAGCATGACAATGATCCCAAATAGGGCTGGGCCATATCATACCGTTTACGGTAATACCGGTATAATGTCGGGCAATGATAAGAAAATGAAATATCGCGATAGAATATGGCGTGCCTTTGTTTTCATACGCACATGGAGGAAAAAGTGTGCCGGCGACGGAGAATGAGAAGAGCGAAAGCGGATCGTTAAATGAAACAGATGAACCAGAATTGGTTTGTAAAAATGCTGCAACTTCAGTGGTGTGGAGCTGGTTTAGCTTTCGTCCATCAGATACACAACAAAGCACTATTTTTGGTAGCGCATGCTAGCGGGCCGTCGTTATTACCGTGTTTTTTGGAAAATACGGCACACTTAAAATCAATCCTTTGATTTTTCTGAACATTGACAGTCCCCCTTATAATCCCGTGTGCCTTATGTATGAATTCTGGTTGTGTTTACTGACCTCGAAACGATTTTATGTACACGGCGCTCGAAAATCTGTCAAATGTTTTAGTACGACTTGGCTAAGCTACGAACCTGCACCGCTTGATGGATTGTCGGAGCATTACGGCCGTCGTAGGCAGGAGCCTCGCGGAGTGATACGTACTGTGCTTCAACATAATATTACCGTATTGTGTGTGTATAACCTCTTTTTAAGTTTTGTGGATATTATACATGGTTATGCTGAGGATATGTCGGCCAATTTCCACTGGAAATGCCTTTTGGTTAAACTGTCAGCAAGAAATGTGCACTGTTACATTTTTATATAACTTTAATGCACATAAAAAACAGCTGCTTGTTTAAGTGAAAATACATTGATGTTTTTTTCTTTTTTGCACTAATAAAGTTGTGGAGTTGTAAAGTATTTTGTCTAGTGTCAATTATATCGTCAGTTATATCGTTATCGCAAATTTTCAAATGTATATCGTGATAAATATTTTTGGTCATATCGCCCTGCTCTAATCCCAAACACACTCCCAATGCATTAAAAGCATACCTCTATCAGAAATTATACTACTGAAGCAGTGTGGGATGATCTTGACAGAGAATGAAAAGGCAGCCAATAGAAGTCAATAGAAAAGTTAGGAAATTATAGCATTTAAAAATAATTGCAGAAAATAACAGCAACAGGAACTTTCCTCAGTGTGTAAAAGGACATGGGTTCCTATTGGTTATTACTGCTGTGCTGACATGAGAGTATATAGTTAAGTAGCTAATAAAGCTCAACAGGAATTCACCATTAAATAAAGAAGCAAGACATGCTAAAATTGGTGATCTACTTATAACAACTTAATAAAAATTGGTACTCAAGTAAAATTAATGGACTTTGGAAAGATGGTGCTTTTACTCAATCTTTCCATAGTCTCATATGTCTGGTCTACATTTCCCTGCAACTTCTTGGAGAGGACAGTAATCGACTTAATCAACTGTGCTATTATATGAGACAGCTATTTATTTGTAGTCGTTTCATACAGATTCAGTAGTTATCCATCTAAAGCAGAGAGGAAAGATCTGATTTTACTTGTTTATGAAACGTGGTAGAACATTGCATTTGAATTCAATGCACTTAGGTTGATGGATTAAAGGAAAGGTTACCCTTTAAAGCCAGAGTAACAAAGATGGAAGTCTCCATCTCACACTTATCCACACCATTTGCAGTATTTATTGACTTTTGTGATACTACTGAAGAGGCAAGAAGAAAATATGTGCAATATGTAGAGGAACTGTGTGACATCTCTTGTCATCTGCACACTCGTGTGCGCCTGAGAAAGTTCTTGCATGTGCAGTGTCCGTGTGTTAGAATTGGCAGCACGTTGGTGTATTCTGGCCTTGATTACGCGTCTCTTTTCCGTCCACCAGTCGCCAAGTGGAGCAGTGAATTACCCTGCCATCTCCACGGTGTAATTGGGGACACATGCAGCCTTAAACCTTTCATCCCTCCCTACCCTCCCTCCATCCATTCGTAGGTCAAAGTAGCAATGAGATCAAATGCTCTCCTTGGTGGAGAATTCCTCAATAAAACAACAAGCGGGCAGGAAGGGCTGAGAAAAGTAAGATGGGAAATCAAAAGAGATGGGGAGAAACAGACAGAAAGGGTAAAAGAATGAAAAAAATGCAGAGACATTGAGAACATATGGAACATGTTTCGAGTAAAATCGCTGAGCCCGATGTTATCGTGGTGCTTCATTTAATGGACCAAAACATCTCATTAAATTGCAGTATTATCTGTTTTTGCTTTTTTGCTTTTGTGTCTCACTTTTCTGCACTTTTCAGGAGAAACACTCCTGAACTTTCTGAATTTATTCCCTTTTAGAGGATCTCAGTTTTTTCAAGGATGTCCCACAAGAACTCGGTCCGTGACCAAGGGCGTAATACCCCTGTAATAAAATGGAATTCCAAAGTATTCGAAATAACAATTTAAATATATTTGCATAGAAATAACTAAACATATGTATGCTAGTACAGGTAATTTTAAGTAGTTATTAACTCTGGGTATTTTGCAAAAAATAAAACACAAAGTATATTGTAAATAATTTTAAGTGTTGTGTAATTTTTCTTGTAAATTTTGTGGAAACAGAAACAACATTACCCCATGTCACATCACAAGTACACTTTGGGCATGTGCCGTATTATGGCGTGGCTTAACACCTCCAGGTATTTTACAGGAAAGACAACAATCCTTTCCTCTACACTCTTTTTGAGAATTATGTTTGAACAGTGACACAAATGTGCACATTTTGATGCCATTTCTTATTTTTTTTCTTGTAACTTGATAAAAGGGAACAGTCCTTATCACATATATATTGGTAAAATTGAATAATACAACCTCTATTGTGTACTAAATAAACATGTAATGAAAATAAGTTGAATTGATCCACTCCATATTATGGGAAATTTTGATGGGGATTTTTATTTTTCAATTAATTACATGTAATTTCAACTAAAATAAAATATTACAGAGGATTTGCATCCGTAGTCATAGGTTGTATTATAAAGTGTTACCAAGCAGCCAATACACTGTCCTCATTGTCTCTCTTGTATATACATTACACAGTGTCCAGGGTCCTTTTTAAAGAAATAGAGCCATGATGGGCTCAGGTCTGGTTCACACTAACATAAACAATCCTCCCTCCTCTTGCAACAGCAAGGAGCAACAGAGTCTGAGAAATGAGAAAAGAAATACCAAGTGTCCACTCATTTGTGATCTGCGGTGACAAATGTAGGCACAAAAAGAGTCTGGATCAAAGAAAATGCAGAGCTATCTTTTAAGACTACAAAACAGTTTATCATCAGTTTCGGACAGAGATGAAGGAATTTTTCCCAGCGCTCTCCAAGTCTTTGATGATACAGTGTAGCGCACAATGACGCACACAGTCCTACGCTGTCAGAATGATTTCACTAGTTACTAAGCTGTTTTATGAAAGGCGTAAAACTGATGTGTGGGATTGAAGAGAACCATTTAGGGGATAAACTGAACGCAGGCTGAGACGTGCTTGGATGGGTAGTTGAAGCAGGTAAAAAAAAAAGAAAGAGAGAAGACGTGAAAGCAATAAAGTTTTAATGCTGTCTTTACTAGGCCACTATTATAAATAAGAATTAGTTCATAATTGCTTGGCTGGTTAAATAAAATCTAAGCTCCCCATGATGAAGTGCAGCTTTATGTCTGAGTGTATATACATGTAGTGTATTGTATAGCTGCAGGCTGCAGACAGACAGCACAGACACTGGAGTGTGTCATGCTTCACATCTGGTGGATGGGCTCTGTTAGCTCCGTTCGTCTGCCTATTATTATATAGGCATGAAGCCTTTGAACTGAGCAGCCACTGCTGACAATCACCAGACTCCAAAAAGGCACGGGTGCGTTTCTTTCTCAGTAAGTGTTTTTCATGCTGTAAAGAGATCATACAGTAGAGGCATTTTCCTCAGACAACGTGACAGCCAGGTGTTTGGGCAAAGGAAGAGGCACAGAAACCTTGAAGGAGGAAATTCTCATACTGTATTGCACCATTTAAGGCAATGCACAGCTTGCGGACATTAGAGATTTAACTGGTGGAGAAATAACTAATGATTCCTTATCCTTCAATCAAAACAGGCTACAATATTCAGCTCAAGTGTTTCCTAAAAAGTGGAGTGAGATCCTGCGACAAAAAGAAAAAGTCCCAATTTTTTTTTCTGCACAAAAATCTGCAGTCCAGCTGTACCAAGCAACTATTTTTTAACGTGCAAATGTCATCACCGTTTATGGACTGGTCTTGATATAGATGAAGTGCCTAAACACATACAAAAGATCTCCATAAGTCTTCCACAATAGGGAAGTAAATTTTGGTAGCTTGGTGTTTCCTGAAGTTGCTGGCACTATGCTGAAAGGTAAGCTTCTTCAGTTGTCTTCAATAGCAGTTTAGGCAATGTTGTAGTGATTTGAACCCCAGCACGCATATTTTAAATACACCATTCTGCTGAGAAAGAATTATTTTAAAGATGTGTGCTTATGGGCACAGTGAAACCTAGCTCAATCTATGTCATTACCAAGATAACTTCAGCTTTAATCCTAGGTTTGCAGGGTTGCAACGGTGGCTGACTTCTTACTGGGGTGCTTTATCCAAACTGAAGCAAACCCAAGCCAAAATAGTGAAACTGCTCGACCCTCTGCCGCGTTTTCCTTTTTACCTCCAGACGCATGTGCATCGCACTGCCCCCACATCTGCACCTGCAAACTTAATAGAGGCTCCAGCTGGCGGAGACGAGCGCTTGTCGTTTTGAAATAGCCTTCATGGTGAACAAACACCCGCTCTCAGGTGACCATCCTTCACCATCACCTCAGCAGAGTGAGCCCAGAGTGAAGTGAAGATGGTGTTCTGCAAAGCATCAGACTTTTTTTTTTAACTGCCTCTTCTACTAATTGAGGCCATTAAAAGCTAACATGGAAGCAAGTTTAGCATTTGTACTGGACAAAGAAAAAGTCCAGTAAAAAAACAAAACAGCTCTTTTAGCACTTTTACACTCTGCTTTTGGGTACAGTTGAGCTTTATATGCTACATTACCATCCTGACACAGTGTATATGGATTAACATGAACTCAAATACACAAACAAGACGCAATAACAACAGATTTGGAAAAACCTTTCCATTCAGTGTGTCATTTGCATACAATATAGGAGCGGGAATAAACTGTATTATTTCCACATGTGAAGGGAAGAGTCTGAACAGAATTAAACTGAAATCTGAAAACAGTTTTCTTGTCACATATCACCAGCTGCAATTTTGCACAGTTCGTTGCAAGGCGGCATGTGTGCGCGTGTTTATTTGTGCATGAGCGCATTCACACACACACGCATACACACAGCTACCCGACCCAATGTAAGAAACCACATGTTGCAAGTGAAACAAGCACATGCAAAGACAGAACCACACACACGCTCGATCATACAAATTTCTCTCGTATGACTGATTCAGCCTCCGCTTGCATTTTACTGCTTACCCCGTGCATGTCTATGAGCACCGATGCATGTATCCGAACAAATACCGCACTGTATTGTTAGGCCCCTGATTTTAAATCACTTGCAGGCTTAGTTTTCTCCAAAATTATCTTCCTTTTGTTTGACTGAAACGTGATTTAAGCTCAAGCCTTTTAAATTCTTTCATTACTCTCCAGTCAGCACACAAGCATGCCAGACTGACTCTATGATCCACACTTCACTTACTTTGATTGTTTTTGGTAGAAATTTTTGTTCTGGCTGGCACTCTGCTATTGGTGCAGCACATGCCTGGGGCTGGCTAAGTGGGAGCGTCTGTGCATGTGGTGGTCACACACACACACACACACACACACACACACACACACATACATCACAGTTGCCTGATGAAAACCACCTCAGATTTGTCTCATTTACAAAAAAATAACAATCTTAAAAATGTCACGCTCCTCTTGTTCAACAATATTTAATCAATTGTTAACTGTAAAACTGACATGCTGTGCTTTTTAAGCTACACGGCGATGACACAGGGAAGCAGTTTGGCGCACCACTTTTGGTCCAGACTCATTTATGAATGATTGAACTGAATTTCCACAAAGCTTTGTGCATTCAGTTATCCAGTGAAATAATACATCTACTACATCTACTGGATAATCTACTGCATAGCCTCGGATTGACTGAGAACCTCCTCAGCTTAAGCAATCCTTTCTGTTTCTATCTGGTGACGTAATCTGTTTGAGTCCTGTCCAACACTTTGACAGGAGCACAGAAGGAGTAAAGAACGGCTTCCAGATTGTACAATCCTTTAAATCCTATGAATCCAAGCTTATTGCATGTGTTTATCAACCCTGCCATGTATATTTGTGTTTGAAAATGCACAACAATGACGTCAACATCACAGGAGTGGAGCTTCTGCATGTCTGAGCCACATCAAAGTGTTTTTTTCCCCAACTCTGTTTCTTCAATAGACTTTTGGACAGTGTACTACAAGCCCAGCGGCATGACTGGTGTAAGCTGAACTCCCGCCAGACCCAAGTACTTAGTATGAATCTGTGGACTTTTCAATCCACGCAGATCGGAAATCAATAAGGGAACTAAGAGCCTAAACGTGAGCCGAATCCATAGAGGTACTGGTAACAGTAAAATCTCAAAAACTAGTGCTTTAGTATTTGACTAAATCAGTCTCAGCTGTGCTCTGTGTTCTGAAATGAGCTGGCTCTGTATCATGTCCTGAAACAGAACATTTCTGATAAATAATCGGGGCTAATAAGCTATTTCCAAACATATGTGGTAAATGGCTCTTACATAGTGCTTTTCTACTCCACGTGAGCACTCAGTGCTTTAACATCCCTTATTCAGCCATTCATACAAGCACTTTTTTCTACACTGAAGTGCTTTCTGTCTAATGCTCACTCACATTCACACTCGGATGAACGCATCGGAGTGCGACTTGGCGATCAGTATCTTGCCCAATGATTCCTTGGCACCAGGGGCGGATCTAGAAGGGTGGCATGGGGTGGCAAGTGCCACCCTAAAATGATCCCTTGCCACCCCAAGTGCCACCCTAGTTTTACATATGACAGTGTTGTTTATTAAAATAAGATAGCATTAACACTTTGAGGCCAGTTACAGTCAACAGTGAATATAAATGCTAAAACTGAATATACTGCATAGTGTTCCCCCCCTCCACCATTAACAAATGGTTCAGCCCATAGCAGGACCGGCTTTTTTCTTGTTTTCAGTAGCGAGCAATGTTTATGATTGTGCCAGAGCACATTTTGAACAACACCATGGGAATTTCGGATTTTACACAGGTGGTTGGATGTTACACTCTGGAAATGGAAGGAAGGTGAGTGTTATTAACCCTCTGTGGTCCACGGACACGCTGCACCTCCAAATCACATGACTATTTTAAGATGACACAGCAACAAGCTGCAGCCACGCTGAGTCTCTATTTCAGCCCACATTGAAAGTTCGGACTTCAAAGTATTTACATTTTAATTACAGGCCAGTAAATCCAGAGTTATGATAATATATATATGTAATCCGTGCTTTTTTCTAAATACCGTCGTCACGTTTGTGTCTGTGTGTGTTTTAAGCGTTTTCTAAGGACAGCGCGAAAACAGTAAAGAAAGGAAAGAAAGCCACCTCTTTCCTATCGGTGGAAAAATGTACCATGTCAACCAATTTAAAAAAAAAGTCAACACGTGGGATTTGGTTATTTAGAAAGAGGGAAAAGTTTTGGGAGTGACGGTAACGGCAGCGAGACAGAGCGAGCGAGTGAGTGACAGAGGGAGAGAGAGAGAGAGTTTTTAGATGTGGGAGATTTGTGACGTTTAGTGTGGAGTGTATACTTAGTGTGTTGTGTTGTCTTGTGCTGTTCTGTTGTGTAGTCGTTTTGTTTTGTGTGTCAGTGAGGGCACTAATGAATGTCACAGAGGCACATTGCAGTGTAAACACTGTCACTAAGGCTACGTTCACACTGCAGGTCTTAATGCTCAATTCCGATTTTTTGATCAAATCCGATTTTTTTGTCTGCTTGTTCACACTACACATAAAATGCGACATCAAACGCGCTCCAGTGTGAACGCTCAAAGCGGCCCGCATGCGCAAAAGAAGATGTCACACACAACTCGCTCTGTTTAGACCCAGAGCAAACAGTATTGTTTGACTGATGGCCCTTAATATAAAGACTTCGGACTTTATGTTTCCAAATTTTTGCTTTAAGTTATTTTGTTATTTACATAATAATGTAGATGACCTAATAATGATCCTTTTTGCTGTTTTAGAGGAGCGGTGCTTCAAAGGATAGCTGCAGATTTCTGTCAGAATCTGCAGAAAATACAGTAAAAATAAAATGTTCACATTTCTCCAACGTTGTCTTCCCAACAGTTTCACCGGATGGTAGGAAATCGTTCGCGATGTCCTATCGGGCACTTCTCCGGCGCTGATAATTGGCGTCTGTCTTGTGTCAGTGACGTACAAGACGGATTTAATGCGACTTGACCGTTCACACAGCAGTCGCTTTCTAAAACATCGGATGCGTATCGGATTCAGTACCACATACGAAAGTGACCCAGATCGGATTTGAAAATATCGGATTTGTGCCGTTCACACTGTCATACCAAGATCGGATATGGATCGCATAGGGGCAAAAAAATCGGATTTGATGCGCTTTCGCCTGCAGTGTGAACGTAGCCTAAGTAGAAAGCCAGCGGAGTGATACACCTCCTGTTGTCAGGCCTGCAGGTTTGTCCCTGTGCTGTTCTCCTCTGTCTTTTGGTGGAAAAACTTTTTTTTTACTGGCACACATCATTTGTGGGGCCTCTTATTGCAGCACCTGATTGTTCTCTCATTTTAGTTTTAGTAATATTTTTAAATGGTTGTACAAAATGAAAAAAACGGCAGATGTATTGGCTGCATTTTTAGATAAATAGTTGTATATGTTTACAAAATGTACATTGTATATTTGCATTTCAAGTTATAAAAATTTACTCAACATGTCTGTGGTTTTTTTAACAGTAAAAAAAATACTTCTAGGATTTGAAGTTCTTTGTGTGATTTCAGATCAGTAATACTAATGCAGTATGTCAGTGAAAAAAACAACTAAATTCAGTTGAGCTGAAAAGAATGAAACCAAACAAGGCAAGGGGAAAAAATCAAATGAAACAATTTGAGGGTGAAATACAAACATAAACTCAAAAGGAGTCAAAAATGGCCGGTTGTATTTCAGACCTCAGTGGGTTAATCCAACAAATCATGAAAACTTAGGTTTAAATTTTTGTTCATGACAGTGCAGATTTCTGACATTTTGTGTAATTTAAACATGTAACAATGTGATTGTTTTCTAACAAAAAACAGTGTGAAACTTAAGTTAGACTTGTGTTTGTAAATGAACCGCCCCATGTTGTGTGGCTTTCTGGATTGTTGTCACGGTTCTGGGTCGGTTCGACCCAGCATTCTGAGTTTATTATTTTTATTATTTATTGTTTTGGGCTTATTTTTGCATTATGGAGTGTTTTGGGGTTCTCTGGTGTTTTGATTATTTACGATAGATTATATTACTGTGGTTCTGGTTTGGGGTTTTGTTCACAGGGTTTGTGTTCTCATGTTTTGTGTGGGTTTAGTTCTGTGTCTGGTCTGCGTCTCATGTGAGTGTGTTCAGTTTTACCTCTGTCTCATCTTGTTGATTACTCCCAGCTGTGTTCCCCACCTGTGTGTAATCTCCCTGTGTTTCTCTGTGTGTATTTAAGTCGCGTCTTCTGTCATTGTAGTTGCTGGTCCGTCTGTATCCACCGTGCTTCATCTGCGTGTTCTCCCTGCTGTCACCTTCATGTACCATCGTCTACCTTCCTTCATGTTCATGTCCTGGTTTGTGTTCAGTAGCTTAGTTATTTCCAGTATAGTTTAGTTTATCTTCGTTTGCCATTTCCTCCCTGTGCTTGGTATTCAATAAATCACCTTTACACCTTCACAACTGCCTGCAATTGGATCCTCCTTTATCCTCTCCTCACGGCTCATCTCACTCGCCGTGACAATTTTATACTTATTGGGCTACATATTTATTTATTATACAGGCTATACAGTACATAAAATCAAAACTCACATGTTTTATGTAGCTAAAGTGTGTGATTATGTGGGCTACAGACAATAATTAAGTTATAGACTATATTCATATGAAAAACGTGTATACTTACTGCATTTGAATCATTATAACTATATGTAACCACCTGCATATGTGTTTCAAAAAAAAAAGACTTTGACTTTGCCACCCTATTTGATTTCTTTGCCACCCTCATGCCACCCTAAGAAAATTTCTCTAGATCCGCCCCTGCTTGGCACGCAGACTAGAGCAGTCAAGCATTGAACCACCAACCTTCTAATTAGTGCTCTACCTCCTGAGCTACAACCTCCCCAATATCAGTGTACTTGTCACTGTGTAAATGATAAGAAATCCAAAGAAAAAAAGACACCACACAATACAACACTGAAACTTATTTGAAAAACAAAATCGTATTTAATATCTACCAATATAATCATTCTCTGATTTTTTTAAAGCTATGAATCAGTGACCAATATCTTTAGTAAAGCACTTTGTAACTATGCTATATCAGCTGCACTCACGCTCATATTAATGAGAAAGGCTTGTGGAAATTTTTAGATCTAAATTTCTCATTGAAAGATCAAAGCCAGGCTAATTCTTGCACCACCGCAGTAATATTGAGCATATGTGCAATAAAAGTATTCACCTCGTTCTTCATTGAGATGGCGGGCCCCTAACGTAACCTTTATGACGTCCAGCTGGACTGAAAGTCACCGCAAGGACAAGCCGCTACATATTAAGATCTGATGATCTGCGCTTGCTTGCAGAGCAGATGGCATAACAGAAGATAGAGCTGTTGCCCGTAAAGTTACAATAGAAGCGACTGTACCGTCTGTGACTAGCTGACCTTTCATTAGAACTAGAGTGACAGTGAGACAAGGCTGGGCAGGAATGAGAAAATGAGCAGTCACTCAGGCTATGAATAGACCTTTGTGTCATCTTCTCTGTCTAGAAGAGAGGAGAGGAAAATTAGGTTGATGATGACTGGAGGGGAAAAAATGAGAAAAAAACATAGAGAGGAGGAAAAGGAAGAGTATTAAAAAGAGTGGATAGCAGGAAGGTGAACGAAAAGCACAGACGTGGATGCTGTTAGCAGGTACCAAAGAAAGCTCTCGAGGGTAACGTTTAGCCAGTTGGGATCTGAAGAATCCTCACTGCTATAAATCCACTAGAATTCTGAGCGTGCCCGCTGCCTGGAAAACAAAGCTCATGTTTTCTTTTGGTCCTGTTGTTTAATCACTTGCACATGAGGGGAGGAACAACAAAGCTGGAATAGCGGAGGCTAAAAGACAGAAAAAGAAGGGAAGCGCTGGGATGAGTGGAGGCGGCCACTCGGGGCCAAAGCCTTTGATGCCCTTGCTTGTCTTTGAAGCTTTCCAACAGTTGTGGAGGACTGAGAAGACAAGCAGAGCAGGCGCACAGCAAGAACAGACACCGACAAGGACCAAACAAGGAAAGAATTGTGCAAAGAGATAATAAGGGATAACCATAAGAAAGTGAGGAAAACAAGAGGCGAGATTGGCATCGATTCTGTTTCTTGGATTGGAAAAGACCTCTGATTGGAAGCTTTAGAGATACTCTATAGAGACTACTCTATATGTCTATGAAACCCCCTCCACATGCTGCATCTTGCCCAAACCTATCATATTCTCACTCTGTCCTTTTAATTCGGCTTTTAAAAAAAAAATACATTCAGCTTGAGTATGTTACAGGATTGTGAAACCCAATCCTTACTCATGCCCTTCCTTTACTCATCTGCAATCAATCTGACAGCAGTCCCTGTGCAGGGGTTAAACACAGCAAGCAATAAATCCATTTTCCCCACAAGAGCTCTTTTTCTGTCCACTACATACAACTGCTGCTTCATATGTATAAATAACTCCTCTCTCCTAACGGTAATGGTGCAAAACAGTATAAACTGAAAGGCAAAGCTGAAGCACTGTCGCAAAAATTAGCATCATATTTCAAACTTTAAACTTCATTTCATCACATATTTAAAAACACATTATCTTGTTGTGCTTGTGGGCCATTTTTATTTCATGGTAGTTCGCTGTCTTTCAATGTATTTACTTAAAACGTTTTAATCCGAAGCCAAATTTCTTTCTTTCTTCTTTTTTTTTTAAGATCTTCGCCGTGACAAAGTGGATTCATTTCATGAGAAACGTCTCAGAAGGATTGCACTGTTTACTTTGTGTTATTTTTAACTGCAGTTGAAGATGGGTCCACATTAGTTCAGATGTCTTTTCAGACCCGACTGTTGAGTTGACTCAGTCAGCTCATAACAAGCAAACTATGGCTCAGATTTAATGTGAACTCGCAAACAGGAAACAAGTGCTTCCAGCTATGAGCAGTGCTGAAAGCAGTGTGTATGAAATGGATATTTTAAAACCCTAAATGAGTGAGTAAAAGTATGCGCTAATGTAGTGTGACATGAGTTTATAATACTGCAGTTAAAGGCCATCAGCACTGATGTTGGAATGAGTTGAATATGACTGAGAATATTATATAGACTATATCGGCAAAAGTATTTACTTGTCTGCTTTCTAGTGTGTATGAATTTGACTGACATCCTGTTCTTAATCCATAGGATTTAATATGGTGTTGGCCCATCCTTTACAGCTACAACAACTTCAACTCTCTGGAAAGGCTGTGAGTGTGCTTATGCGAATTTTTGACCATTCTTCCAAAAGTACATTTGTGAGGTCAGATGCTGAAGTTGGACAAGAAGGCCTGGCTCACTCTAGTTTCCACTCTAATTCATCCCAAAGGTGTTCAGTCAGGTTGAGGTCAGGACTCTGTGCAGGCCAGTCAAGTTCTTCCACACCAAACTTGCTCATCCATGTCTTTATGGACGTTGCTTTGTGCACTGATGCACAGTCATGTTGGAACTAAGGGGGACTGAAAATAAGTGCTTTGCACCATTGCATCCACTGCTTTGCATCATGGTTGGTGATATATGCTTGGATGCAGCACCTCAGCCATTGAAACCCATTCCATGAACCTTTCTTTGCAGTGTTCTTGAGCTAATCTGAAGGATGAATTCAGATTAGGGAGAATTTTGGAGTTCTGTAAAGATTGACTCTGCAGAAAGTTGGCGACCTCGTGTACTATGCGCTTCAGTATCCGCTGACCCCAATCTGTAATTTTATGTGACCTACCACTTCGTGTTTAAGTTGCTGTCATTCCCAATTGCTTTCACTTTGTTATGATATCCTGAGCTCACCTTTCATGCTTCATTTCACATTTTACGTGTGTGTCTGCTGCGCTTCCTCCCATCTCAGCACACCAACCCACTTATAAGAAATCTGCTCTGTTTCATTTTTGTTATTCTTATTTTTTCATTAAACTGGACATTTCACTCGACACTCGAGCAACCTGAGCACATCACCTCATCTCACCTCACCATCATCAATTGAAATTCTACAAATGCAAAACAATAACTCATGATAGGCAGTCAAACATCAAGGCAGGAGCCCGGGTTATGCCCCCCCGCATGGTGGAAGTGGGTGGGTGAAAAACCAAACACATCGGCCGAGGCCCTGAAAATGATTTTCATCTTCTCCACACATGTACACACACAATATCCGAGACATTCAGCCCGAGCTTTCCACTGCACACACACACACACACAAACGAACACACACACGCACACTTTATTACTTTTCATTATCTTTGATGGCTATCTCTGCTGCCAAATCCAGTTCTGTGTTGTTCTTTTGGCAGTGCGGCTAACACTAATCCAGCATCTTGAAAGACAATTCTCCTGTGATTCAGCTGATACTTCAGCTTTTATTTCATTTTAAACTAAATGTTTATGCTCAGAAATACAGGCCAAAATTAAACTTAGAAAGAGTGCCTGGCTTTTCCCCCCGCTCTTAATTTAACACTCGGCTTGGGGGAGGGGGGACTTTCTGAAATAATTAAAGCCTTGCTGCTCATTTTTCTTACCCCTGAAAGATGGCTTAATGGCAGTAAAATTTATCACCAGCACAGATTAATAAGAATCATTACATACGACTGAAACTGCAGAACGTCTTTCCAACATTTAAAAGCGAATAAAAATTACCTCGTCTATGCATTTAATGCCCAGCTGAAACAAAAGTAGAAGTTTCCCAGCCAAGAGAAGTACAAGGCAGCCAAACCGCTCGCTTTGACCCCAATAGGAAAGTCTGACATCCCCGTTTCTTATGATAAGGAACTTTCATGAGAATCACTGAATAGGCATTGTGTTCCTCATGTTTCTCCTGGCATTCCTAAGACTTGTGTTTATTTGGGTCTACTGTCTTTAAACCTGTAGGGGAAAAAAGGCTATTCCTGTAATGCTGGCCACCTCAGATTCCCATCATACCCACCAAGACGCCAAACCAGGCAACCCGCCAGTGCTGAGAACACCAGCCATAACACTAACAATGCCGGATTCGCACAATTAAAAGTCATCAAATGCAAAATGATGGCATGATGAATAAAGCAAACCTGTCATGGAGTTTAGCCAGTGTTATTAGAAAGTAGTCAGCCTTCACCTCTGCCCTGTGGATCCTCTGCACTCTAGTCCACAGCTCTATTTATTCACTTTGGTGTGCTTGACCGCAAGGCCTCGTTGTTCCCACTGCATTGTTCCATATCGAGCATTTGCTAAATTGCTCACTTCCAAAACAAAACATCCATCCAAACTTGTCCTACGGAGAAAATAATAAACACATCTTCATACAGTTTGTGCTGACAATGAATGTGAATTATGGGTCTCTGAATGCTCTGGACTGATGTGCATTTAATGACGCTTTATTTTGTTACATAAGTAAAAAAAAAAAATTGGGGGATGGGGGTGGGATGTTATATCTTCTTCAGTGTTTATGTTATATAGGTCAATTTGGGCTGTAAAAAGCAGTAAGACGTAATGAAGGTGACGCAGTCATCTACACCCAAGTGCCCACTCACTCATAACTCTTCCTCCAGTAACAGTAACACTTGAAAGCTGAGCACTGATCTCACCATTTATGTATCTCTGCCAGTGCCAGATGTTATATGGTCCTAAAGAAAATGCTTCGGCTCTCTATATGTTAGATAATATAGATTTGTGGCAGGCAAATGCAGGTAGTTGGGTCATTAAAATTGTGCACACTCTTTCAGAGTCTGGGACTGTAGAGCACACTATGGTCTGTTAATGCAGCTCAAAGGACCTTTCAACCCTCCTGCTACGTCTTGAAGAGGCCCGGGATATTTCCTGGTGTTGCTGGCAGGAGTATTAAAATTCATACACATTTGTCTTTGTTTGTGTGTAAGTGTCTGCCTTTATGATTTACTGCATCATATACTTCTTTCTTTACTATAAGTACAGAGTATGTGTGCATAAATATCACGAAGCTTTTCCAAGCTTTGGGGCACACCAGCTTTCTCATTTTTCCATTTCTCCCCCCTTACACAGTGAGGTGTGACAGCAACAAGCTCTGACGGCTGCTTCCAACAAGGACAGTCCCAGCTCTCAGTGTGAGTCCCATAAAGAGCAGGCTCCTAAATTTTTACAGGCTGACAACAGCCTGGCTTCCACTACCTGCAGAAATAATCCCAATCACTTTTCTGTGTGACAGATTTAGCAGTAACTCGACCAAAATGCTGAAAATAAAGTTAAATTCTCAACAGATTAAGTACCAGCAAGCATACTGCAATCGATATGGTGCTCTTAAGAAAAGCAAAGCATGGAACTATTCCTGCTTTGGGAATACCAGCTTAGCTACAGAAGAGTGCAAATTCAAAAGTACATCCAAGCATTGATGCATTCCTGAGCCTTAACTTTAACCGTCACGATGAAGTCCCAAGTCCCAACAGTAACTTGCACCAAATTAAAACTTTAACCTACAAATAAGTCTTAACCCTCAAAAAGACCCTTCAAGGGTGTGAAAAATAACGAGAGTGAAATCTAAATTCCAGCATCTGGATGACTTAAAATGCTCACAAAAATAGCCAGACAAGACCAATTATACACATACAGAAATAGATTTATAATTAATTAGTTACTATTTGTGAGATCCTGGCTACATGCCACGGAAGTGACCCTTCCTCGGAAGGGTGGATGGCTGTCTGACCTGCCGAAGAGTGCCTGTCCTCTACCTTGGAGACAAGGTGCAGAGTGCAGTCATTTGAGGGGTCAGAATAGAAATGCTACTCATCCACATTGAAAGGAGGCAGTTGGGATGGTTTGGGTGGATCCTGCAAGTATGAGGATCCACCCAGGATATGTATGAGACATTATATCTCTTGCCTTGGATAAGCGGAAGATGGATGGATGGCTTTTGTAATTGTTTTGTATTTTTTGTAACTTTTTGTGCTTTTTTGTAATATAATTTGCATTGACAGTTGCAGAAAGCTGCAATCTACAACCTGCCCATTCTGCACAGCTACACCTAAGCATAATCACACACACACACACACACACACACACACACACACGCGCGCGCGCGCGCACACACACACACACACACATTAGATCCTTACAGCTTTCCTCTTATCATAACAGCAACTTTATGATTGCTAGCATTCACAGTTGTAAATTGTAGCCATATAAAAATAATCAGGGTTAATCTCTCTTTGAACGGGTTCTGCACTAGTATAAAGAAGATGCTCTTGGCATGTGACTGTTGTACATGACAGACTTCATGTCAAACTGAATCATACTGTTTGGATAACCTGCTAATTCAGTTTCATAACACTGCACAAACTGTGAAATTACCATTGAGAGAGCATTAAGTGAAACCAGGCATCTGAGGCACCTACTGGAGTTAGACTGCAATGCACATAGAATACATATTAATTTGAATGCCACTGCATGAAAGGCTACTTCACACTTGAGCCCTTGCTGAATGGTAGTAATGATTGAAAATGTGTCATTCAAGTGCAAGAGTTATAAAAAGCAGAGGCATAAACACCTCTCTGTCGCCTAACTTACGGAAAAGAAACGTCCTTCACGCTGCTGTGTACCAGATTTGGCATCGCTCTCCACTCATCAGCTCATACATATAGTCTGGCAGAGCCCGGCAACATGAAGCCAGATCCGATTGCAGGGTTTAAACATGTTACTAACATTGTCATTATCCCTGGAGACCTTCAGATCTGCTGTGCCCAGGAGTAAGTGAAAATAATAGGTAAGAATAACTGAGAGCGGCTGGTCATTCCTGTGATGATTTATGAAGAGGGGTTGACAGTAAGTGTCATCTGATGGCGATTGTATGTCCGTATTTATGACTCTATTTTTCTTGCTGATCCAACACATGGGCTGTCTATATCTCTCTCATCCTCTGGGGTAAAATCAAACTTGGTGTAACACTTTGATGGGAGCTTTTCACATCATTTCAAGGAGCTCGTGACACGATCACTTTTAGTCCAGGCTGAGTGAATCATCTTGGCTTAATGGACCATTGAAAATAGGACCAGAGAATGGAGGCGATGGGAGGGGGTTCCCTCTAAACTGTAAACCATATCTGGGGGTAGGTGTGGGGAGATAGGGGAGGAGTTGAGGGATGAGAGAGAGGAGAGGGTAAAAGAAGAACAGAGGGTTGTAATGATTAATCCAACCAAAACTACAGAGTGTGTCACAAAGTGCTTTCACTATCGCAGCAGGAGAAAGGAGAAGTAAGGAGAAAGTGCAGCAAGAGGGGGACCAAAGAGAGAGAGGAAAAAAGTTCAAGAAAGCTCATAAAAACAGCATGCATCTCTTTTATTTTAGCACTCACTGTGACTTTTACAAGCTACCGCGGCAGAGCTGGGGAAGCGGGTGAGCAGACAGGCAGGGGGGGACCGGAGCGAGGCCTCCAGGCACTGGCGCTCTCTCTGCAGCACACGACCCCCGGCTCTCGCTGCGATGAGATCACGGGTGCGGGCAGGCCCGTTCTTGAGCAGGAAGGATCCGATGGCAGCGCCAGCGTAAAAAGTGTGTGTCGTGTTAAACGCTTTGGTAAAAGAAAAAAAGGGCGACAGTGCTCTGACAACCTGAAGCACTACAAATGAAAGGGCACAATGAAGAAAAGAAAATCTGCTGTTATCTACGAACAGGACACGCTTCTCCAATAAGCAGGCATCTGGGAGCTGAGTGTGCTGATGCTTGCAGCTGCATGTGAGCAATGAGAGACAACACCTGTGGCGAGCTGTGTGGTATTTAAGGAGTGGGCATTATTACTTGATGAGCTGAAGTGCATTTGCACTCAGGTGTGTGTGTGTGTGTGCTCCTAGAAAATTGTGCCCTTTGTTATGGTGCTATTCATTTTTTTTTTAATGCTGACTCAAGAGTTCTTTTTCTTGCCTAACCCATAATTTCATGCTCCAAAGATGAGATTAAGGAAGGGGTAATATTTCCTGATGGATGTGGAGTGTAAATATTTAAGAGAATAACAGCAAAATCTAACAGCAGTGTTTTTGGATCGCTACAAGTGTGAGACTAACCTGTGTGTGTGTGTGTGTGTGTGTGTGTGTGTGTGTGTGTGTGAGAGGGTGAGAGAGAGAGAGAGAAGAGCCCCTTTAAAAAAAGAAGCCTTGAGGCTATTCAGAGCTAATAAATCTAAGCGTGTGTGTCTGTTGGTGGTGTGTGTTGATCCGAGGGCCCTTTGGTGGGTGGAGGACAAGAGACTGATGTCAAACATGATATGGTAACAGCTGGAAAGTTCACTTTACCTCCGCCCTCTGCACGCTTTCTCCCTCTCGCTCTTTCCCTTTACTCCTCCCTCAGGCAGTTGTTCTGGTTGGCATGTGGCTAATTTGGCAAAGTTCTACCCTCCGTCTGCTATTCTAGGAGTACACACTGCATATTTCTGTATGTTTTTTGGGTTTTTTTTGCATAAATTTATATTTATCATCCTAGTTTCTTTTTGCAAACAACTTTTGGCCCCGATCAGTGTGTATCTACCCCCAGTAATAACCATTAAAACAGGTTCAAAGTGATGTTTTATGGAGTTGGCAGCATTGCACTTTCACCAGGCTCCAGTCCAACATCCAAAATACAGTTTTTCTTAACAATATATTCAGGCAGGTCAGGCATGATTTACAAGATAATTGCCTCTTCTACACGAGTTAACTTTGGATCTCCATTACCTCCCCGTGTTGCTTGTGCTCTGAACCTCCTGAGAGTACTACAGGGAGATGCAACGAGTATGACACAAGGCACCAAAAATGTTGGTCAGCTTGTGAAAACTGAGCTTTTTTATTTGATTTGCGTACGATAAAACCAAAGACAAGCAATAAAAAAGCAAAAAAAGAAAACCTTTGAGTTTATCCAGCAATATCTAGATACTTCTAGCATCCTTTGTTTGGCCAGTGAGGCTCTGAGCCAGGGGCCACTGAAACTGAAACTGTTACTTTGCCATCCTGCTGCTTCCTCTTACCACTTCCTGCTGCTACGTTGGTAAGTGTTGCAAAGGAAGTATCACCTGATTCCTTCCCATCTAAAACTGTCTTAGTCGATCTTTTTTTTGTATTCTTTCACTTGTTGTTTTGTTTTGTTTTTTTGGCAGCCTGTTGTTAGAAAGTTTAGATGATCCTCTTCTCTCATCCCATGAACTATTCTTCTTTTGCATGAACTCAAACCAAATCTGACAGGCTGTTGATTGTTGGTTAATGTCCAACCTCTCTCTACACACCGAGCCATTGTTCTGCTCCTCTTCACATCTTCCCCATCACTCCTCTTGTCCGTTTTTCCTTGGGGGGAACCCCGTCATTGTCATTACACCTCCCAGCCTGATGAAAACTTCACAGGCTGGGACCCAACTTCACAGTGCAAAAAATTCCTTCTTCTTTTATGGCCTTCACTCGACTAATAGCTCAAGCATTCAGCTGCCTTCAAATAAAGCCTCTGTCATTTTCACTCTGCCTGCTGCCGCCCTGAGCGCACATACACGGTGCAAATATAAGACGAATCGCACACCCCTTGCATTATCTGTCTGTTTATCCCCCCCTTCCATCTTTTTCTTGGCAATGCAAGCTTGTTATTAATTGTCGATCTGGGGTTTCTGTTTCTTCTAGACACAAGAAGAATGTACAAAAACAAGATGGTGTTTCACATCTGGGAGGTGGAAGGGTAATTCATAATGAAACAAAACAATGGGCCTTCTTTACCAGCACACACACACAGGCTGGTGACAGCACGACTGGAGACTGATGTTGCTGAATGCAGTTTTTGTGATGTCATCTTAACTAATTGCATTAAGCTGATTGTCCACCTAATGGATCATCAGATTCCAAGAACCCCAGTCTGTCCACTCACCCCGTCCGAACAATCTGTTCTTTAGCCTCTTCTTCATTGTCTGTTACTGGTGTGTCTCCAGTTTATATTAAACACAGATGGAGGAACCATTTAGATACTTCTACATAACTGCAACTGCCAACACCACCATATCAATGCCAATACTACCCTTATTAGGGTCCAGACAGACATTTATTACAGTCATTACACTTGGTGTTACTAATTATTTCTTTTCCACTAGTAACAGTCTGTTATGCTGTGACAAAGACGGGAGCCCACAAAAACAGACAATTAAGCTAAACCACTAACCAACCCCATGCACACTGATTTCAGACTAGCAGACTCTGTCTAAATGGCAGGTTATAAGACAATTGTATCTGGATCATTTTGTGCTTTCCAGATGGCACGTACTGAGCTCAGGTCATCTCTGGCTCTCTTCCACAGTGCGTCTCCTCGTCTCAGCTGGTCACGCAGATGGCTTCATCTCCCTGAGGTTTCTTCCTGTTAAGAGGTAGTTCTTCCTGTAGGGTCTACCTTACAATATAAGGAACCTTGAGGTGACTGCTGTTGTGATTTGGCGCTATATAAATAAAAATGAATTGAATTGAAAATTGAATTGAATTATCTGTGGTATTGTACCATCTTTATTATTCAGCATTGCAATTACCCTTAACACACTCCCAATCCAGTGAAAGCATACCTGGTTAGAAAAAACACAATGGAAAACTATCAGTCACCCAGTGGCCTCCTCGGAGCCTTAACCTCAACATTACTGAGGCAGTGTGGGATCATCTTGACAAAGAATGAAACAAAGTTCAGAGTTCAGGTTTTTTAGACGAATAAATGTGGCCGTACCAAATATTGACTTTCAAGCTGATTAGAATTGTACAAACTCTGTTTATGCCTTATATGCGTTTACATGCTTTCCTTCTGTGAGATGTTATTACATGCACAAGATATCTCTTTACATTGATACACTTTTTTTATGGTGATAAAGCCAACATTTAGAGGATGGTTGCTAGTAAGGTTAATGACTGGTTAGGTTTGGGAAAACATCACAGTATAGCTCAGAATATAATATAATTGATGCACATTGAAAAATGACACTTAGCTGTGGCAAGTTAGGATTGTTGGAAGCGTCTCACTGTGGCCTCCATCTCTGAGCCAACTGGAACCTTATCGATGATAAATTATTGGTTACAGTCCAAAAACATTAGGCAAACTCTCAGTGATGGACAATTACTTTACCCACACTCTTATATGTGCTCTAGTACAGCATATAGAAGCACCACTCTTATTTACACTTACACCATTGCTGAATCACACATATCCTTAAGACAGCCACCAAAGTGATTTTCTATTTCCAGGGTCACAAGCATACTGCAGTGCAAATGACAATGTTTCATTCTATAAAACACACTAATGCACACACACACATTCACGCAAGACAAAGGGGCCTATTGAATGCAGAATGGTAACAGCCCTTCATAATAAAGGCAAGCTGGAGCAGACTGAAGGAGAAAGCACATAACCAGGTCCAAAGTCTTCATCAAAGTGGACATTTGATAGCTGCTTGTGAGGCTGTTTGCATGAGATTCTGACATTGATACCTTCTAATAAAACAGCCGACTGCATCCGTGCTTCCAGGCAGTCGAAAGGTCACTCCTAATAGGTCAACCTCGGACAGATGGGCAAGGACAGAGCGGGTGGTGTCAGTGTGTGTTTATAGGTGCTTATTCCCAAAGAGCTATTTGGTTCCCTACACACTACACTACTGTCTTACTCTTTTGACTGATAATGCACACTAATATTAAAGGTCAAGCAAGAAGAGAATGCGTACAGAACCCACAGGTCCTTTCATCTGTGGAAAACAATAATGATATCAGCCTGTTAGGCTGAATACTGATGTTTGTGGCATGAAGAGGAGTTGTGTCTGTGAACATTTACTGCACATATGTGTTAGTTTCAGTCCTGTTTCAGGACTTCTCTTGGCTCCCAAACACTCCTTTTACAGCATAACAAGTTTGGAGAGCATGCATTATGCTCATCCACTTCTCTTCTCCAAGTTCTGACAGGAAGGATCTATTATTCTAGATGAATATTCATGTAATCCTTTCACCAAAAACTCTTCAAAATGAGATGAGATGTTGCTTTGATCCAAGAATCACACGTCAAAAAAACTGCAACTCCTACATCAAAACATACATAACTAAAAGCCTGTGGCATATCTTTTACTTACGTCAAGGAAGAATGTACATTACCGAGAAAAAAAAGGAGCAGCAGCTTTACATTCTTCCTGGAAAGGATGTTGATAGATCTAAGCTACAACTCAAAAACCAAATGGAGGACTGAGGTTATCATGCAACATGGTTCAAGGGCCAAATCTAAGCACACCTGAACAACGTTATTTGCTTTGGCTAGAAAGACAAGGTGCCCTGCCTCTCCCTCGCATCCTTTTCTTCCATTTGCCTTCTCCATCCAACTGTAGCATGAATGAATGATATTGTAGTGGAAGCACAAGGGAGCTCATAGCAAATCTCGGTTTAGGTGAAAAATCTGTCTGGAGTTTGGAAAGCAAAAGCCAATTTTCACATGTAGAGAAACGGGGCCGATGTGAGGGAGTGTGTGATAGGTTAATATAATATAAAGAAGGGAGGTAAAGAAAGAGGAAGTGGACAGCAATTTGTTTTTCCTTGGTAAATTAATCTAGAACTAGCAACCTTTAGTTGTACACCAGCCAGTCAGGTTGGAGTATTTGTTTCTGTTTATAAACATATGAAATATGAGACTTTGAAGGAACTCAATAAAATTGGTATTTAGAGTTATTTTGTATAAAGTGAAGGTTCAAAACTAAATGCTGCTGTAAAGAAGATACAAATACTAATACTTTCAAGGTGGTCAGCATCCAGACCAAACCATCAGAAAATGTTTCTGAAGAATATGAACATGTAACAATCAAGTTTACCTTTGACCTTTTGGATATCACACGTCATCAATACGGATCTGTGAAATTTTGCCTGGGAATTTTTTATTTGTGGCACAAAACAAGATTTTCAAAATCTAACCAGTTCATCCTTTAGTCCAAGTGAACGTGAACATTTGTGGTATATTTGAAGAAATCCCTGTGCTCAGTTAACAAGAACCGGGTGGGAATCCTAAAAACATAATTCCTCTTTCTTAGAGGCATGAAACAGCTACACAGTTGCTCTCTCACATTTTCCTTCCAGAGTTCTCTTTTTCTCAGTGTAAATGTTTAAGACACAAGCTTTTCTGAATACTATCTTTCATTTTTAAGTTATAGAAAAAAGGTCAACACTTCTATCCATACTCCCGATCCTCCCTACTCCTGTAGAGGGTCATTAAAGCATTTCCCTAGGAGAGATGTGGCAAGACAAAGCTTTATCTTAAGGTTCATTGTGAGCAAGATGGCTACGAAGATTAACACACATGCTTACTCTCCACTTTTTGCTTCCTTAGCTTAACCAGTCCAAGACTTTAGAGCCTGATTACCTCTGAGGTACGTCTAGAGGGATTATAAGGAAGCAGATAAGCAGAGGTTTGGACACAGCCACAGAGGTCAGGCCTTTCATCTCAGCATGCTGAGCAAGCTACTGTTAGTGGGTTTGTGCACAAATGTGGCATGAGTGTGTATGGTCAGTGCCACAATTCACTAGTTATTGTTTTACATTATTGTCTAATTATTACTTATAGCATATGAAAACTGCACTACACTGAGTCACACTAAAAAACATACCTCATCATGTGGCTATCAAGACCTACAGCACTGCGCTCGTGTCGCAAATCCATTCAGCAAACCTTTATTTAATCAGTATAATAAAAAAAAATCTGAAATTGCTGACAAGCCCTGATTTGTGCCAAAATACTGTATCATCACAATTACATTACTAGGTTGGGTCATCCTAAAGTTCTTAAAAGAATACAGACTGAACGTTAGGATCTATTAAAGCGTGTAACAAGTTCAAGCACGGGCCACTTACAGCATCATTTGGCTGGACAAAGCAGATGAGGAAATGAGTTCTTTTCTGTGCAGCTGGCTCTGCTCAGCAAGCATCTGGTTGCAAGGAGGCAGAAAAACAAGCCCTCTGAGAACTTGAATGAAGAAACTGTGTCCAATTAATTAAAGGATAATCGTCACCGGATCTCTCTCTCCCTCTCTCTGGCCAACATGTTTGGTGGTGAGGAAAAGCAAGAGAGCATGCAGCCAGGGGGGTGAATGAAGATGAGAGAAGAGTCAGTCAAGTTGTGAATGAAGTCGGTTGAAAGGGTTTTAGTAGGTTTCTAAACATTAATGGGGGAGCTTCCATATAAGTGCAGGACCAACAGCCGTGACAGAACTTCTCTCACATGTCAGGCTGCTTTAGTCCGGGTCAGGGCTTTAAAGCAGAGGTCAAACGTTTCCTTTAAAGACCTCGTGGAGAGCAAACTTGTACTTGAATCGCTGCTTAAGCTACTTTATAGTGGATGGTGAAACCTGTTACTTACTGCTTCTTTATCTCTAACTTTGGCTTTATGCTTGATCATCAGTCTTAAATGGAAAGCTTATATGATGCCAGCCATAACTGCAACGCTGACTAGCAATAACCAAAAAAAAATCACTAAAGGAGCACCAAAATGCTATCATCGAGAGGTCAAAGCATGACAGAAAAGACATAACACCATGCCATTTATTCACATGAGAGTCATGACAAAAATTTTCAGCACACTGCTGGAGAGGAAAATAGGAACAAAGACTTGTAGACTAAGTACAAGCACAGGAGATAAAGACATTTCAAAGCTTTCATCTAGTAGGGCTGTTATCTGCCCCTCATATCACAGCCCAGAGCAGCAGGACAACTTCAATCACACACGCAGAGCTCTTCTTCCCTACCTTGCATTCCTCTGTGTATGTGTGTGTGTTGAGGTGAGATGTCTAGAAGTGAGAGGGTCGGTGAAGTGCCGTAGTTTGTATACAGAGAAAGGCTGACAAATTTCACGTATATTAGCTAGTGTGAGCATTTTATAGATGAACAATTACACAAGCAATAGGGAAAAGAGAAATTTGTGAGGAACACGTAGGAGAAAGCTGTGTGTGAAAGCCAGAGAGGGATATACGCAGAGACTTGTCTGTTCCGCCTGTGAGATGGCACCTCGGGGTCGGATATGATTTCTTACTAACGCACAGGAGAACCTTTGATTTACTGCTCCGAGACAATTTTTACAGATTACACGAGCGATATATAAATCTTCCCTTAAGGTTTTTAAATAGGCCGAATTCAGTGAGTGGGAGGTAAAGACAACATCACAGCACTAAAAACCAAACATGAGAAACTGGAAGCTATGCAAACACCGTGGGAGAAGAACACATGTCAGAGATCTTAGAGAGAGAGAGAAAGTCAATGAACAAACAGGTCATCGATTGGCACGGAGTAATCTGCATGTTGTCTCTGTATTAACTAATTTAGTTGCAATGTACTGAGTGCAGCCTGCATGACGGGCTTACTGGCCTGAAATACAAACATTTAAAAAGTAGAACTGGTCGGAAAAAACCCTCAATATTATCACTAAAACACAACTTGACATTGGATTTACCAACACAGTGCAAGTAAATCATTTAAATTTAATAATTCTCCACTACCTATGGAGAATTATAGGTAGTGGGGACAGGGAAACGTGTGGAGAAACAGAAAAGGTCAACTCAATTTTAATTTTTTTATGTAGTGCCAAATCGCAGCCTCAAAGCGCTTTATATGTTGCAAGGTAAAGACCCTAAAATAACAGAGAGAAAAGCAAACAGGAAAGAATGAAGCAGCAAAAATGAGGTGAAAGACGAAGGGAGATACATTATGGGGCTTTTGCTTAAAATAGAGCTTTTCCAGGCTACTTTTTTTCTTTTCGTTTCATTTTTTTTTGCAACAGCAGTGTAAGGCATCCCTCTGTATAATCCTCTGGCGGTGACAGATGCTGAAAGATGGAAGGAGTGAGGGATGGCGGTGGAGGTTACGTGGCTGTATGCGCACAATTCCACACTGTCAGTAGGGTCCATATGTCACTGTGTGCCTACTGCATGTCGATACTCTGCGCGCGTGCACATTCATAATTTGGCAAGCCACGTATCCACCTCTGAGAGCGAAACTGTCCTTGTTCGCCTTCCTGCTGTCTTTCCATTACGCTGTAAAAGCCATTTGCTCGTCCTGTAAAACCTTCTGGGTCACCTTCAAGTTGTGCAGCTGCACAAATAGTTTAAATCACTTGCAACCATCAGCTTATTAAGTGAAGTTTGGACATCTGAGGACGTCGTGGCAGGACGGACAAGGCTATTATATTCCAATGAATCTTCGAGACAGTTATAACTGCACCTTTTCAACCTTTGACAGACGAAATGGTGAGACCAGTTCAGATTCCAAGTGCTCATCAGTATCCAGTTTATTATATCACTATTTATTCTGAATGGTCTTTTGTCTTCTAACAATAACACAACAGTGAAAGTGTTTCCATACACCTGCTTTTCTTCCCAAAAGTTTGCACAAATGTGGAAAACAGCACGCTGAAGTGCATTGTGGTGATGCGATTAGGAAAAAGGGTATATTTATGTAATAAGTTTCACTTGACACTAAACTTTTACCAATTAATTAGTAAGTAAGTTACAAGTAACTTCCCCTAATGCTGGCACAAGAACCAAGAGTTTAATTTTGTCTATCCCTTGATCTTTCCGTTTCCCACAATTTATCAAGTTGTGCCAAAGTCTATTTTGTCTATCTCTGTCCTCTCCCTCGGGATACGTCAATCCCACAAAACAAAAAGTCCCCATTCACACACAGGCAGTCCTTATTCATAGATTCTTTGCTAACTGTGACATGCAGTCTTGGGGGGTGAAAGATGCAACTGGCTCGCCGGAGGGAGAGATCAGAGCAGGTTAGCCGGGGTCATCGAGACAAAATGTGAAAGAATTCTGTTTTTCAGGCCCTGGGGCATCTCGTCCCTCATGTGAGAGCTCCAGATCTTCTCAGGGCCAGAGTGTTTCAGCAGGTGACAGGTACCTGTGGATGCTTGGGAAATTTCCATTTTTCCAGCTCCTCCTACACTTAAGTTGAAAAAACAATTGAATGCAATGGGTGCAAACTAATTAATTTTGCTAGTTAACTATTTTCACCTGCTTTTTTACGTGTGTGTGTGTGTGTGTGTGTGTGTGTGTGTGTGTGTGTGTGTGTGTGTGTGTGTGTATAAGCAATTGAAAAGAAACCCTATTAGTTGAAGTCCAAGTAGTGTTAATACAGTCATTGCATGTGCATGGATGACATACCAACAACCTTTGAATAAAAGGACAGTTTAATACACTAATCCATACATAAATACACTTTTTATATATGAACATTTAAAAAAAGAATAAATGACTGTGGAGACAGATGCTGGACTTCAGGTTCTCGGGTAACAGGATCATGGGAAAAGTCTCCATACCATATGTTTGTTTTTAAGTGTGTGCATGCGTGTCTACCTATTGGCAGCCTCTGTCTCCATGTTTGAAGCTTAGCCAACAGGTGGTCTGGTATTCTTTAACATCAACAATGGTCAAGGAAAAGACAAAGAGTATAGACAAAGAGCAGAGCAAGTGAAGGATTGGGAAATGTAAATTCAGGCAAACTGAATCTAAAAATGATTTGGAATCATCTATAGAACAAATAATGATACGTAATGGTAACTGTGTACTCGGGGTTTTACACTGTGAGTAGCATTTCTGGTCTCTTTTCCCTCATGTATCTCTCAGCAGGTGTGGAGAAAACGGCATCTCCATTAAGATCAGCATTTTTTTTTCTGAATGGGATGAGGAGCTGTACAGGAGAGCCACATCAATCACTGACATGAGCATGGAGGTCAGCTGCAGTTCACCGGTTAGAGAAGACTGAGCCAGAGAAAAGGGACTTGAGATAAAGAATAAGAGAGGGTGGGGGCATGAGACAGAGAGGATTAGAGTCTGAGTGTGTCAGAAAGAGACATGGTCTAAATACAGAAAGTAACATAATTAACATGACAGGACACGGAGGGCCATGAACCTATTTTAGACTTCTAAAGAGTACAATTGTTGAAAACTGATAAATTAAGTCGGCCTAAACCCGAACACTGCCATCCTTGTACATCTCCCCTTCTCCTATTTACTGATTCATTTACTTCCCATGTGCACTATTCCCACCATCCTAAATGTACTTCATTCGCTGTGTGTGTGTTTGTGCATGTATGTGTGTGGCACCCCTACAAGTATTAAAACTTGAACGTGTTTGGTAACATTATACTTATATCCTGTGTTGGAGCAAAGGCTGCACACGTGCATGTGTTTAAGTGCACATAGATGCGTGTCTGTACTTACTTTACATGTCCAATATGTAAGAAATGCTCTAAACCACATGTAGTCCTATACACCATGTAGCTCAGAAAGTCCTTGTGCGACTCCCCCTCCCTGGTTTGTGATGAATTATCTCCCTACTGAGGTGTATTTATTTGTTGGTTTGTTCCCAGAGGTTTTTGTTTGTGGAGGTGGAATTGCACTCCCAGAGCAGGACTAAGGGTGTATTTACACAGCCTACAGTGATTTAAGGCAGGATAACAGGATGAAGTCCCCTTGTTAGCATAATTTACTATTTGCTCTCCATATTTTCCAGAAACCAAGTTCAGAGAAAAAAAAAAGCAGGCTTTTTTTTCCGTCTCCCTACTACTTTGCACCTTATTAAATGTGAGAGCAGAGCGGCGTCTGGCTTCGGGTGTTACTGTACAATGAAGGTCACTTGGGAGAACTTACAGGCATGTGAGGAAAAGTTTTGTTGCAGAGGAGGTCGCTCGCTGCTGCATTTCCATTCTACTGTACAGTGCTCAAAGGTTACTGCCGGAGAACAACCAGCATGCAATGCAAATGCATACAATTCGGCCAATAGCTAGGTTCCCGCTCTTTGGCAATCCTCCCCTGAGTGTGACTGGATCGGTGGCCATGAGGCCAAAACGAGCAGACTATAACTTAAAATGGAGCACTGGGAATGCTCTGTTCAGTCTGAAAAAGGGCAGGGATAAATAAGAGTGGATTTTGACATGTACGCCCACATACACATGCACCGTGTAGTGGGCTGCACGGTCCATTGGTCTGTGCTGGATCAAATTAGGCTTTGAGCACATAGATTTATCAATGTACGAATCTTAAGACATTTAAAGGAAAACTCTGAGAGCTATGTTCATCAACTGTTCCAGATCCAGGTTCAACTGTGTGAGGAGCTTTCAGTAAAGGAAATGTCATAAATTATTTCCAGTGCAAAGGTAAGGTGGGAAAACACAGAAAAGACTCAAAAGGAAGGTGGAAAAAGCTAAATGCTTCACACTGGTTACTGAAGCACAGCCTCAAAACACACCCAAAATATCTGTACTTTAAAAGGCATATCCCTATGAGTGAAGTATCAAAAGTAGAAATACTAATATATGGAAAGCAATCCTTGTCAGATTTATTGTTTCTACATCGATCGACTGACCAGGGGCTGGAATTTGCCAATTCAACTCTTCTCGACTCAGACCAGCTAGTCAGGCTTGCAAGTGAAGAGGGTCCGATTTATGCATGAGTAACATCCAAAAACACCGGTGCAGGCAAGCAGTTGTGCACATATTCACAGCCTAATGCTAATGTTGGGTGGCTGTGGCTGTTAGCAAGTTCTTCAGAGTAAATGAAGAAGACCAAAGTAACACACAGGGGAAACACTTGTAACAACGGACCTAACAGAGACATTAAAGTTGGTGAACATGCTCAGTTTGAAAAAACTAACAGAAGCGAAAGCGGCTAAAGCTATACAGAGCTGAGAGCCAGCTACAAGCCAGCAGCCTCGGTATGAGCAACAAAAAGAATGAAAAGAAAATCACAGAGACAAAAATACAGATTGCATATAAGCCTATAAGAACAGAGCTTCATTTGATCTCTTACTTCAATAAATACTTCCCCAAAGAGTATATGGTGTAACTAAAACACAGTGTTCTTTTGGTAAATTATGGCCCTGTGTAGTCTTCAACAGTATCCTTTAGGGCAAGGCTACTTTGTAACTGACACTGTGCTACTGTATAAACATCCAGTATCCTTGGTTTGTTAGTCAGATTGCTTGTGACAGCAGGTTTTAAAATGTGAGATTTTAGAATGGCGGTCGACAAATCAATGGACATCGCGATGGTCATCTTTTATATACAGTCTATGACTGTATTTATGCAAGATGATCTCTCTCAAACATGTCAGAGTAAGGGTAGGCTGTACCCCAAACACAAATGTCCAAGCCCCGCTACCCCACATTTCTTAATAAAGTACAGTTCTTGAATAAATGTACTCGGCTGCTTTGCACCGCTGCATCATAGCAAGCCAAAAATGTCCTGAATAATGGATGAAGACAAAAATTTGACTACACAAAAGAGGTTAACGATGACATGTTTTTAATTACAACAGTATAAATTAAGTAATCCATCCATATTCATTCACAGAATGTAAGACACACCTGCTCTTTGTTAATGGACCGAGTTCTGATAAATGACTGTGTGAAAAAGTGTGTTGCAGATGCTTCCTTAAAATAATGAAGAAATGGGGAAAGGAGCACATATTTGATCTGGAGTGAATTAGTGGGAAATCAGGAAAGATGGGTGAGTGGTTTTGTGTGTGTGGAGGGGGGGTCAGTGTTAGAGGCCAAAGCTTGAGCCTGCTTGAGGCTTGGAGCAGGGGGTTGACGAAGTGAGTAGAGCCCTGGAGAAGAGAATCTGGATGGCTGCAGTATGCAAAAGGCTGTAAAAGAGCCATAAAACGGGGTCGTGCAGAGGCGACACAGAGAGGTCTGGGAAAACACACCCCGACACTCTCGGCATCCCTCACTCCCTTCTCCGCTCGTCCACTCATTCACGCACATTCCTGCAGCGTCTCTCAGTGCGTCTGTCTCACTTTTCTCAAACCACCAAATCTATCATCATCTCATCCTTCTGCTCCCAAGCTGTATTCTTCTACACTCATTACTTCTATTTTGCGATGCCAGAAGCCATATTAGTGTTTCCTTTATAGCCATTTAGATTTACCGTTTCCATGCAGATTTTTTTTCTCCTTTAAAAAAGTCTCTTCAATAAATACCGAATGCAAAAAATTGCAGTTTAGCAGTTTAGACGCCAATTTTCTCTCTCTTTGCAAATTATCAAGTAAGCTGGACAGAATACTATCAAGTATATGTGAAAACACTGCTATTGTTCTTCTGGGAATTGTGATTGACTTTTTTTTAAAGAGCACATCAGATAAATGATTCGATGTGTAATCAACTAGTCTAAAGCTTAAAACATATATCATCTGATTAGCTGATCAAATTAAAATTTATGGACAAATTCAGCTGAAAGTGGGTGAATGATTTCAACGTCCTAGCAAAACAGCAGAGCATCTGTAGCTTCTAGGTTTCAAATGTGAGAATCTGATGCTTTGGTTGTTCTAACATTAGCTCAGGATTAACTCACTGCTGAAGTTAAACGTTTTTTCACTTGTAAAAACACTCCCAGAAAAAATGCTTCTGTAAAAAGGCCAAGCTTTATGGACTTGATGATTAATTGCATAAATAAATAATACGCAGGTGAATAATGACAAGCTGGAGTATTCACACTTCCACCACGTTTATATATAAATCTCAGGGAGATGCAGCAAAGTTTTCGTTGGCTTGTTAAAACTGAGGAACAGCTCAGTGCGCTGAACCCTGACCTGTGTGTTGCAATGCTCACTCACCCATCATATTAGATGCCATCCCTCTTTCCCTGTATCCATCTCTCTGTCCTGTCCTCCCTCTCTCTCTCTTTCTCTGTCCTTCCATCCCATATGTAGATCCACAGACTGATAAATGCTGCTACTCTATTATCCTTGACAGCCCTTTCCCCCCCTTTCATCCCTCCCTCCCTCCCTCCTGCATTCCTTTCCTGCACATCCTCGGTCTCTGTCTTGAGGCCTGCTCTGATTACCCATAATCCATCCCATTCCCTCCGCCTTCCAGATGATGTGTGGGCTGTGTTCAGCCAAGCGCTGTCTCAACTTTATGTTGATGAATGGTGATTTGACATCATATCAAGATAAGCAGGTAAAGAGATGCCAAAGGAGGGGTACAGTGGCTGACTCGAGCTTGTCTGACTGTCATTGGTAGTTCTTGGCTAACAGCAAAAGGCTTGGGTGTACTTTTTCCAGACCAATTTACTGAATATGGTTAAATCATTCACCTGAGCAGCTCTCCATTGTATTTTTTTTTCCTTTGCTGGCTCATCTCTGTTTTACATTCCATTACACCACGCAGCCAATATAAAGAGATCCCACATCATTAATAAACATTTATGATTCACAGTATCCGCCTTTAGGAGCTCATGTTTCAAAGATAAAAAAAAGTGTAGAGCTTTACTTTCAGTAAAGACATTTTTACAGTCAAAAAGAAAACCTTCCAGTTCAGTTAAAAAAAGGAAAACAGTTTTGAACAGTAGAGTTAAATTGCATCGTAAGCCCTTATACAAACCCTAAAACACAGGGTGGTCACACCATCAAATTGACAAGTGACAGATTGAAATTTACAGCCTTTTCTTCACATATTTTTGGGTCCTTAAAAAATAGCAGTAGTTGCTCCTTTAGGCAGTTCTGGGCACACCTCCAAATGACTGAAAACTGACAACATAAAGCTTTAGATGCACTAATTTTAGAAGTTTTAAAAAATACCAGTAGCAGAAAAAGGCTACAACACTCGATGGCTATACTATACTACAATAGGTACATGGTGATTTAGATTCAGTGTTAAATCAAAGTGGAAAATAAGAGGAAAAACACAGTGATACTGCCACTCTGCACTCTCACTCTCATTTTTTTATTGCTTGCAAACTACTGGTGAGTTTCACTGTAATGTCAAAACATTAGTCAACTCATTGCATTCTAAGCTAAGCCTAAACACAGGCTTACTGACTGATGTATTGCTACTGGTTATTTTTACCCCCTGAGAAACCACAAGTACGGTCTGGGATTACAGTATAAAAATACTGGAGCCCCCTAAAGACAACAAAAAACGTACCCATGCAAGCTCACACAGGACACAGGTAGTGTCCTTATTTCATCCTGGCATACATTCACACAGTGGGGTTTAAAAACCGCTACTAAAACATGTGCAGGCAAACTTTCAGAGAAACATGAATGTAAAGCTTAAAGCACACTGTAGCAGCTGAGGAAGGGTCTTAGAGGGACAAGATACTGTGACCATGTACGCTCACTTCCCACTTAACACTCAGACCCAATACTCCCACGCAGCAACTCCCCAACCTTCGCCAGCTGGTCTTGACCGAGGCATGGCGTGTTCAGCGCACAGTCTTTCTCTTTGCCACCTGCTTGTGGAATGTTCCATGTGTGCAGCTGTGTATGTATGAAGCTCTCTAATTGGCCAGCAGCAGCAGCTCAGGTTGGCTCGTTGAGAACTCTAATTGACTGCTATACTGTCTCTGGCAGGGGTGACTGAAAAGCTCATTAGTCCCTGAGCGCCACTGGCCCGTGACCTGGCAGGGCCTCTCTGTCTGAACCACTGAGGTCTGAACACAACAGAAAAGAAAGTAAAAGTAAAAAATGTCAAAGTAAAATAGAGCACGTCGCGAATGTTACTGAATTTCAAACAGTTTTGAAATTCGCCATCCAACTTCCTGTTTCATAAAACTGTTTGACATGCTATGAGACATCTAAAAGCTCAAACGACCCACGATATGATATTATCAGGATGCGATATTATTGAGATTGAGATTATTGAGTATTTCAGTAACAGTAACTGTGATTTATTACATTTTTGCAACATTAAACTTTGTCAAATATGTTTTGACCAAAAGATAAAGTTATCTCACTTCAGTTACTGTTTTGCTGCAAAATGAGATTTAACATTATACATGAATATAACCAATCCAACTGTGCTGATTAACAAAGAATCATTCACACTGATGGCAACATTTTGGCAATCTGTCTGCACTGATAAATTAGACAGCAGTTATTTACAATCCCTCTGAGAGTGAAATATCGTGATACTGTGCTGGATTGACACCCTAGTTTCTAATGAATTTGGCAAAGGAAAAGCATTCAGATACATTTATCAGTTCATCACAAATCTTCAGCCAGAACCCAATGGCTATGAAAAATCACCTATAAGCACTGACACATATATTGGCGTTTTAATATACAGCTCCTCAGATGCCAGTCTGACTTGTGTTAATCATAAAGTGCTTAAGTATTGCATCTGCACCGAGCCTAGCTCTGCTAAATGGCCGAGCGTGTGAATGAGCCAACCATCGAGGAATGTGGGTCACACATGATGCAAGTCAGCATGCAGGCCTGGGCTCTCTCTCTCCCACACACACATGCGCGCACACACAAACACATGCACGCACACACACATACACACAAACACTTACATATTCACTTTATAGTCTTTTCACCAATCCCACAAACCCACTTGGCCCACAAGTGCTGTCGACCGCTTGATATACATGTGACTGTCTTCAGCTTATTTGTATTTGTTTTAAGCAGTTTGACTTTTGTTTAGGACCCCATTTTTAAGCCATCATGTTTTCAGCACTTGAAATCTGACATGCTAACTAGATACTCTTACTGTCACTCTCCCTGCCAACAGGCAGTTGTAGAGAAGGACCAACCCGCTGCCCGATTTAGACTCATTAATGACAGCTGTTATGTACACCATCAGCCGGGAAGAAGGAGGGAGAGAGATGGGAGTCAACAAAGTTGGTGTAAGAAAAAATAAATGTGAAAGATGATAGAAAGAGGGCCTGAATAATGTGACTCATTGGTTACTGTAGAGCATTTTGAATATCAAACCTGTCCAGAGTCTGTTTCTTTATACCTTGGCATATAAAAAAACCCACTCAAAAATTCATGTGTCTCCAGTGATTTAAGACAGGAAATTCTCATAATCTAATCCTGCGGAATACAAGCAGATAACTTAAAAAGCCAATTGCCTTTGGGCCTGGCGGTTTAGGTGTTGTGGGGCTTAAAGGAAGGTAGCGGTGTAGGAAGGTAACATTGCAGCACAGAGAGGGACAGCAAGCATGAATGAACACTTTGTGGCGTGTAGAGGAATGCAAATACAAGGTCCAGGCCACAAAATGAGAAAACAAATATCCTCCTTTTGCCGTGCTCCTATTTTAGCTGTCTGTCAATGTGTGTCTGTCCTGTTCCTTTAATAATCTATCACTGGACATGTCACAAGGCAGGTAAAATGCCACTTGTAATCAAAGGAATGCCTGATGTCCCGTGGTTTAAAAGAAGTATCAAAAAGGTTTAATTTAAATGTGTTTTAAATTTGCACTTAAATTAATCAACTATGTCCTAAATTACCGATTGATCTTTCGCTACAGCCTCCTTCCATGAAGTCCTTCCAGAAAATGATCGATCAAGCGCCCAACCCTAATCAACACGGGCCATTTCTGTGGCACACTAACAATTTGGATTTGTTTTTAATGGACATTCTCGCTGACAGACAGTGGTTAAGAGCTTCTTATGGGGCTTCTGTTGGACAACGAGGGCATCTGTGTCCAACAGCGAGGAGGCCTCCGAAGGGCGGGAGGACAGATGACACCCCTGTCAACGCTACCGCCGCAAACACCATGAAAACATACAGCCAACTATCCTGACGTCCGACAGCCTTTCCCCTCCGTTGCTCTGTGTTCAACATATGTGCTGTTTTGTGCCACGTTGAGCAAATACCATAAAAAGAGATATGGAACCGATTAAGAGCATTGAAACTGGATCTTGGGACTGTATTTTTTTCCACTGCAAAAAGGGCAAAACTTATCACAGCTCTACGTTTTACGATTTTATATTACACAGCGAGAGCAACTGGGTCCAGAAACCTTTGCCAATGGTCTTTTTCGAACTATTAATTGAGGAACTGGAAAAGTGAGAGGAGGGGTGAATTAGTGGACTGTAAGAGCACCCAAGGGGGCCCCGTGGTTGCATTCAGTAAGAGACATGCAAGAATAGACAGGGTAACAGTAGCTTTTAACTCCAGCAATAGTGCATAGATGGACTGTGCTGACAAGCTGGTATATGCACAATTATAAGATCACTGACACAATGTGACTCACAAGAGGTTTTTTTCTTAAACCAATTATTTATCGATTTTTTTAATATTAAAAGAAGAAGGCAGTACAAATAAACTCCATGAATCTATTACTAAACTTCACACACAGCAATTTTTTTTTACTGATAAATCTTTCAATACAGAACTTAAGAAGTTAGAGTTCTTAAACATAATAGAGTGAATAAGCACTTCTATCGAAATATGATTAGTGGTGTTGAGTCCCCGCCAGGTTCTCACCATGCTAAAGCAGTTTTTATCCTGTAATATGAGGGCTATTAATTTTTTTTCAGTTCAAGACCAAGAGGAGACACTTAGTCTCTTGCCTCCGATCCAGAACCATGAAAGCATATTTCTGAAAGCGTCATGGGAGGAAAGGGACCCGAAACAGGTAGGCCTGTGGCCAAATGTGGCTCCCTAGCTCATAGTTTCAAACAACAACATTTAATACAATCCTGCATTTGTGAAGGGTTGAAGGAGAGCTTATAAAGACAAAGAGGTTTTTGAGGCTTTATTTAAAAATATATTAGATTAACATGTCCAGATTTATTTAGAATATCTTTGTCTTTATGATGAAAAATAAACTAGAAGAACTGCTCTAGACTGTGCAGCAATCCATGTCCACAGACGTGTTTTATGATGGATGATCTGGATTTTCAGCACTTCTGTCAAGCTCTTGTTGTTGATAGGTGGCAAAAAAACATCTTCAGTCTTCTCATCTGCCATTATTTATTGTTATTATTGTTAGCCCCACGTTCTTGGTTTGAATTTGTTGGGAAAAGAGAAGCGACACTTAGGGCTGTTCGATCTAACGATATATATCAGATGACGATATAAAAATGTCTATCGTTTCATTTTACGCTATCGTTTGTTTCGTGGTGTCGCAAAATAAACTGTTTACGGCAATATTTTTTCATTATTTTGATGGTCACTGTAGTGGCTATATTAATTTCCTAAAGTTCTCTCTTTCTCTTATATTTAATATAACCACACTACAGACGGACAAGCGCTTGTTTTTATGCGTTGTCGTTAGCAACAACGACGGTAAAACGAATAGTTATAACTTCTGTTTCCTGAAGGAGAGGAACGAGGTACAACACATAAGTATGGGATATCACACCCTCGCGTGTGCTGGCTGAAGAAACCTTTATTCACGCCTTTAAGGCAGATGACGTGATGACACGCGCGCGCGCCCCGCCTGCACATATAGCCGCTGTCATCACAGTCATCCCTCAGTTCGATAGCCGCTCTTCACCGAGCCAAACTGCTCAGTGGGGCCACCTTGTGTTGTACCTCGTTCCTCTCCTTCAGGGAACAGAAGTTATAGACATAACTATTCGTTCCCTTTCAGTCGATTCACTCGGTGCAAACACATAAGTATGGGACATATATACACGCCCGCAGAGCAGCCGCCGAACCGAATCGGGCCACCACTTCCTTAGTGAGTGGTAGACCCAGCAGAAAGGACAGTATGAGCCACCGAAGGGGCTGTAATGTCCCACCGATAAAACTGCACAAAAGTGTGCGGTGATGCCCAACTAGCTGCCGCTGAAATATCAGCTACAGGCACCCCTTTAAAAGAGCCCATGAGGTTGCCATCCCCTGGTGGAATGAGCTCTCACCCGTGGGGCAAAGCAAGACCTCTGGTGCCGTATGCCAGTGAGATAGCTTCTATAATCCAGTGAGACAGCCTCTGTTTGGACAGAGATCTACCTCTATTTGGATTGGCGAAGCAGACAAACAGCTGGTCACATAAACGCACATTCTGAGTGCGCTCAATGTAGGTGCGTAGCACACGCACTGGACAAAGAGAATGCATCCTCCTCTGCTCCTCAGATGCAAAAGGAGGGGAGCAAAAGCTCAGCAACTCAAACTCCATTGAGCTATAAGATGCATGGATGATCTTGGGAAAATAGGCAGCATTTGGACGCAATACGACCTTGTGGCCATCAGGGGAAAACTGTGTGCAGGCTTTGCCAAAGCCAAAGCGAGAAGTAATGCAGTCTTATACGAAAGAAATTTCATATCCACAGACTCGATGGGTTCAAACAGGGGGCTACAAAGGGCCTCCAGCACCAAAGACAAGTCCCAAGCAGGGACACTGGACTTAAGCACGGGTCTCAGCCGGCGAACCCCTTTCAGAAAACGTATGGCGAGGGGATGTGCACCTGGTGTCACCCCGTCAAAGCCAATATGACAAGCAGATATAGCTGCTAAATAAACCTTAATTGTCGAAAATGAAAGGCCCTTATCCAGCAGCTCCTGCAGGAATGTCAAAACATCCACAATAGAGCACTGAAATGGGAGAGTGTGGCGGTCCTGGCACCATTGCTCGAAGGCTCGCCATTTGTAAGCGTACAAGCCTCTAGTAGATGAGGCCCTAGCGCTCTGAATCGTCGCTATCACACTAGGTGGCAAACCCTTCGCAATCAAGTTTAGCCTCTCAACAGGTAAGCATGAAGGCGCCACAGATCTGGGCGCGGATGAAACACTTCTCCTCCCGCCTGAGAGAGGAGATTCCTGCGGAGAGGAAGCTGCCAAGGACTCGCTGCTAGCAGGCTGATTATTTCTGCATACCACGACCTTGTGGGCCACCAAGGGGCCACTAGAATCAGAGAGAGGGAATGCCGATGCACTCTCTCTAGAACTGGAGATATCATTTCCACTGGGGGAAATGCATACAGGAGCACGTCTGGCCATTGGTGCGCTAGCGCGTCCAAGCCCAAGTGCATCGTGGTCGATTATGGAGAAGAACAGGGGGCAGTGAGTATTTACCCTGGAAGCAAAAAGATCTATTTGCGCCTTGCCAAATAGATCCCAAATCTGAGCCACTATTAAAGGGTGTAACCTCCATTCTCTCACCAGAGGACCCCCCTGGAGAGAAGGTCCGGCCCCAGGTTCAGGTGGCCCGGGACATGGGTGGCTCTCAGAGACAGAAAAAGAACACTGTACCATAACAGCAGAGAGCGAGACAGCTTCAACAGGGGAAGAGAGCGTGTTCCTCCCTGCCTGTTTATGTAAGACACCACTGTTGAATTGTCCGTCCTGACTAAGACATGCTGGCCCTCCAGGACTGGACGGAAATCCTTTAGAGCTAAGAACACTCCTAACAGCTCTAAGTGGTTGATGTGCAACTGGCGCTGAGCTGCGGACCAGATCCCTCTCACTGATGCACCCTTGCACAGCGCTCCCCACCCTGTTAGGGAAGCATCTGTGGACACCACCTTGCGAAACAACACCCTCCCAATCCGAGAGCCCTGATGCAGCAGCCTGGGCTCCCTCGGAGGACGGAGAGCTAGCATGCAAGACGCGGTTACCGGCAGCCTCCTCCGGAGGTGACGCGATGCACACAGGCGGTGAGAGAGAGTCCAGCGTTGAAACGCTCTCATTTTTAACAGTCCAAGTGGCACTACGGCGATCATAGCACTTTTTCCACAAACGTCACCCGTCTTTCCAGGGTCGAGCGCCGGAGCTGGCAACAAAACGCACAGGCTTCGGGCTCCGTCAACGCTCTCCTAGCGTGGACGATCCCCAGGCAGACAGGGCAGGCATCGTGCTGGTCGCTGTCGTGCAAACAGAAACCACATCCCTGAGGACAGGGGCGAACAGAAGATTTCTGCTTTGCTCGCTTTGGTTTGGAGTCCATTCCAAAATGCAAAGCGAAACGCTGCACAGGAAAAACTTGAAATTAGCGCTCCGCGGGCAGCCTACGCAACAACTGGGCGGTGGAGGCTAACACCAACAGGGGCAGTTAAGCTAAGTTCAAGTCGGCAGACAACGGAGCTAACTAGCAGCAGCTAGCTAGCCCAACTCAGCAGAGGTGTTCTCAGCGAGGTGAAGAGCGTAAGAACTGATGGATGACTGTGATGACAGCGGCTATATGTACAGGCGGGGCCGTGCGCGTGTCATCACACGTCATCTGCCTTAAAGGCGTGAATAAAGGTTTCTTCAGCCAGGACATGCGAGGGCGTGATATCCCATACTTATATGTTGTACCGAGTGAATCGACTGAAAGGGAACCACCTCGTGTCTGCTTGTTTATTTTCCACATAAACCTTTCACAATAAAGCTCAAGATCCTGTTGAGACTTTTCAAAATAAACTGAATCACGTGAAAGATGCAGAGTATTTACAGATGAGAAGCAAAAAAGAGCCGTCAGGTGCTAAAAAATAAACCTTAGACTCAAATGTTAGAACAGGCGTTTCCCCGCAGCACGCTGTGTAATAACTACTCACAAAGAAAATGGCGGCCGTTACAACTTATGTCTAAAAATGTATCGTTTCATGCATCGGTTAAAACACTGGACTCCAGGTACGCGACGCCCAGCTGGAAACGCTTCACGCAAGTCGAGCTGCCCGAGATTCACAGAATTTACAGAAAATGTTATATTTTTGTGATTTATATCGTTATCGGACGATAGATGTCTTAATATCGGGATATGAGATTTTGGTCATATCGCACAGCCCTAGCGACACTAATGAGTTTCATAGGATTTGTACAAAAAGTAGACACTTTAAGTGCAAGAAACACTGCTATGGACATGATATGCCATATTCTTACTAAATTATTTCTTTTAAAAAAAAATCAGGGGATTAAAAACCTAAAAACATACACTACTGTGACAAAGTAATTAAAAACCAAATACCAGCAGGATTTTGTGGGTTGGTGTGAAGTTAAGCTATAATGAGCTTTCCCTACTGTGGCTTGCCACAGAGGTATAATAATAAAAAAAAACATTACAGTCACACTGGTAAAACCAGTGCAGTGAACTTGCATTTGTTTACTTTGCACACGGGAACCGGGTCTTGTAGTCAGTTGCTGTCTTCAAAGCGACTTTGGTGTGTCAAGGCTGTTGATGCCTGCTATTAGTTTGGGACTGAATGGGGTCAAGTTGGTAATTACGTGCAATCTGTTTGTGACATTACGGCAATTAACTGGGATAAATTGGGGAAAATTGTAAATCTGTTAGCATCTATTAAAACTCTGCTGGTGTCTACATACGCAGAAAATTACATTACTTACATTCAGAGTCCAGCCAGAACCCCAAGGAACTGAAGAACAAATTCAGAAATTCCTCCACAAATAGTGACGCAGTTGATGCAGGTCAATGATTTAACTGCAAAATAACACTCGATACTTGCCAACCTAGTTTTATATAGGGATATAACCAGAATACAAGTAGTACAAGTAGCCCACTACTGCAAGAGACGGATTGCAGATAAATTGTCCTTATCGGCGAAAAAAAAATCACTGCAATCACCGAGCAATGACTGATTTTTTCTTGTTGCAAGTAGGCTGCCATCGTGTTTTTATGCTACTGTGACTGAGAAATAAAAGGTTAAATGTTGAGGGTCAATCAGTGATGGAAATCACCTCCATGTGCTTGATATTTCAGAGACAATAAAGAGAACATTGAACAAAGATAAAAACATTCAAAACCCAGGGTTAGCATTTGTATTTTACTGCTCGGTTTGACTAACTTGCTATCAAAAAAAATTAATAAATAAACAAACAAAAAATAGCATCTTAAAGTTAAAGTGTGAACATTTTCACCACTAGAATTCAGTAGATTGCACAATGCAGTCAACTGAAGTCTGTTTTCCTGTTTCTTGGCTTGTAATGCTCTGTGTCCTTTATGAAATTTTGAATTGTGCCGTTGTGTCAAGCTGTAGTTCCCACAGGCAGAGGAGATTTCCAGAAGTTCTGTTCTCTCATGTGAGGATAGCATTAGAGGTTTGTTTCCCAGCATCCTGCACTCCTCTCATTAACAACCCATCCATCAAATGGGCCGCTGTCATCCTGTGCTGCCACCCTGTCATTTAGCTCGCTGCAGAGAAACAACATACTCACATTACTCATTACTTTCCTTACCAAAGTCTGAAAAGTGAACATGCATTTTTGGACAGGGGTTGTCAATTTTTTCTTTTTAAAAAAAAAAATCACAGCTTGTGAATGTATCCATGTGGAATTTGTGTACGCGTGGTTTCTAAAACATACATTCGTTCACATTACAAACCCTTGCAATCATAATCTAAATGTTGGGGGGGGGGGGCTTAACTAAAAACGATGGGATGGGAAAGGAAACACACATTATTTTAAAACTACTGCTTATATGTAGCACAAATCATAACATCAAATCCCTGGAGAATGTGAGCAATTTTGAAGTGGCTTGTGAAAGCGGTCATGTGTGGTTTAATGTGAGCAAGGCTGCTTTCCCCTGCAAAGGTTAATGTTTAAGGGGGAAAAGATGCTTGATGGCATGCTGAGGTCAAATCCATGTTTTAATCTCTATCACATTCCTGTGTCAAATCTGTTACTCTCCATCACAGTAAATCTGATGAAACACAACAAAAAACACACTTTTCTCTGACTAATGCCCTGCAGAACCTTTGGCCCTGCACAGCATGTAGGCCCCATGTGAGCATGAGGGTGTCTCCATGACTAAGCTGTGAGTGAAATGAAACAGAATGCTACAGTGATAAATTAATGCTGGTCTTATTTTTCTACAGCACTCTGGCCAACAAGCAAGTGAAAGTATCACCAGTGGGAGACCCCGATATGCTTTCTAACTGAGATAGGACCGGGAATCTGGGAAATCACACGGACAAACGCATACTCTCTCACCACACAATATTCAGGGACACAATGCACCTGGTCTCTCGCCATTGCCGGAATGACACTCTGCAGGTCCCAGATTCCAGATTCCAAGAAAAACAGCAGAGTGTGTTTGCAGTACACTGTGCTCTGAGAGGCATGCACAGAAATGTCAATAAACTGAGACCATGCGAAGCAAAACAGAGAGAGCTCAGACTGAATCTGCGGATTGGTGCGTCGTCTACTTTAAGAAAAAAAATGTCACAGGACTGGGCTTCTTCATAATGTCAATCCTCAGGCCACAACACCCACTATCACATTTTCTGACGCCAGAACAGTAGGAAGGCTAGAAACACATTACATGACGCAGTGTTTATGAAAAATACTGCATGCAGGCTATGTTTTAGTTGGGGTTAAACATTCTGTACTGTTTTGTTTTTCTTTACGTAATGTGTGTAGAAGGCAGGAATACTGCGCTCTTATTCTGAAAGGCCCAAGCTTTATTATGCGTTATATGTTATGCGCTCTAACCCTTCTATGTTAAAGCACATATCATGAAATAATGTTGCCCATTTTCTTCCTGGGTGTTCATGGGGAATAATGTCAGAGATATATGGCAGAAAGTGAAACTTTACTTTGGTTGGTAATCAGCTACATGCAGGTACATGCTGGTACATGTCATGTATGCATTGCTGAGAGTAGCACAGTCACACGTTCTTCCAAAGTCCCAATAAAACCTGACTTGACCTGTCCTTAAATGGCCCTCCACATACACGTCAGTGGGCAAGCCATAATTACTTTTGCAATATTCATCCATTGGCATCCACTCTTAACCACTTGAAAGTCTTAGAGGAGTAACAGTATATGAGTAACACTCTTTTCAAAAGACAAAATACACACTATGTATATTTATGAGTACAATATCATTTTTTTCTGTCATACTTTTATAAAAAATACAAAGCACAGTTTTCAGTACAGTTCTGTAGGTTCCTGTAGCACCCTGTACAATAAAATCATCACCGATACAGAACACAAATCGTCAAAATATTTGAGAGAATGGATCCGACCTTTAAAAAAAACAACAAAAGAAAGCACAACTATATACTAGATTAGGATAAATGAGGCTGATACAACATGTTGAATGATGTTTAAAATGGACTTATTCCACTACTTTGAAGAAGTTCCCAAAATAGTAAAAGCACAGAGAAAAGAACAACGAACTAGCCTAGGGACTGAAGTCACCGCATGCTGTCAACATGAATTATTTCTTTTGATTACAAAAAGAGAGGGGAGAGAGAAAAAAAAGCAATTCATTTAGCCATGTGTGAAACATCTGCAAATTAACACAGTTTTTTGTAATGTGAAAAATCCTTTGTTTCCCTTTTTTGCTGGGATAGTTTGACAGTTCTCTCCCACAGGTCTCAACAAATGTTCAGCTTGATGGAGGGAATAACTTCCTTCTGAAACACGAACATGACGCCTCTCCAATTGGAAACAGCGATGTATTTGGAATACACTTGACCAGCTTGTGTTGAAAATCTTTTTATTCCTTTTAATGCCAAAGCCAAGCCCCCAAGTCTTTTTCTCCCCCGCCCCATCCCTTCCCTCATGGTTTAAGTTAGCCAAAGATGCCTGCATTTGATTAGGGCTTCAACGTCAATGACGCCTGTTTGGAAAAACACCCTCAAAGGGCCCTAGAACGAAGATCAAGAGGAGGGCAACTGGTTGATAGGGCCGACCGAAGGAGGGATTATTTGGAAGCAAGAGGAAACATGATAAGGTATTATGACTTCATGTGCAGTCCACATGTTACTGTATTGTGTTTGTGTGCCCATCAGTGCGATGATATGACAGCTCCGCTTGACTGCTTAAAACACAAATCTTTAATAAGTATAACCGTGGAAACAGGAGGAGACAGAAAGAACAAAGCAGAACCGAAAATTAGAGTGAAGGGAAGGACATCGATGATGGATGAATAGGAGTATGTATAAAGCACCTCAGTTTACAGATGTGGTGCAAAAGCTGTACAGACAGAAGAAGCTGAATTTCACTGGTCTTCTTTTTTCCCTCTGGTGATTTTTTTCCTTTTTCCTTCCACAGGAACCTAATTGTGGCTAATTTGGGGTTTTTGTGATACTAACTGTGAGGTCAAATAAATGTTTGCTCATGTGTGTAAGGGAGATAATAACGCTACAAGCCCTTTCCATTCTTCCACTGGAGATACGGGGCAACTGGGGAGCAGCTGGAAGCCAGGATGGCAGTAAAATTAATTAAAACCTTTTATATATCTTGTAGGCTCCACAAGACGGTCAATTTTCCACATTTTTATGAAGTAATTCTATGAAAGTGCAAAATTTATTTAAAATTAGTTAAGTTATGCCACTTATGTGACCTGAAGCTTTGTTTGAATTAAGTTAAAAGTGCACCAGGGTGTTGATGGGTAGATCACAAAAGGTGCGTGAGCCGACTACGAGACAGTTATGCAGTATACTCTGACATATATTCTATATATAAAGTATAATCAGTGTCTATGAATAAACAAAAATTCAGCAATTTTTAATGTAGGCAGAGTCATGTTAAAAGTAGCTCGCAAGCCGAAGAACCCCTGCCTTAGCAGGTTAAATCTATTTTATTTGGTGAGTGTTGAAATACAAAAAAGTAACCAGCTCAAGTAAATTATAATGAACATGGGGAAAGAAGGCCACACACGATTAAACGATAGAGAAAATACTGGGTGGATTAATCAATGATGGAAAAACTTAGTAGCTGCACAGCTCCATTCAAAATCCAAAGAGAAAAAAATAGTAATCCTGATTTGGCAGCACTGCTTTGTGATATTAGAACATTTTCTTTTTTCTTCTTCTTTTTTTTCTAGCAGTGAAATAATTACGAAATCACAGCACACCCTCAAACAAAACACCCTCTGTGTTTTTTTGAGATTCAAGTGAAATTTTGGTGATGGCTGAATGCTCAGTGGTTAATGTGCACGGGAAACCGCATGCATGCATGTAGGGTCATGCACCGTGTACTTGGTGCTTGGTCTGCCAACAGTGGGTAAGCCAAGCAGTCGCTAGGAATCAACAGTCAACTGGTTGACAAATATGGAACAAAGTGCTTATATAATATTGTATATGTGAGCATATTTGGGTTTAACGTGTCGTGTACGTGTGAAAAGACACGCTGCATGTGTTTCTGCACACACAGGGTACACTGCCTGCCTTTTCGGGGCATGAATGCTTGCCTAAATTAATGCCACAGTGGAGGTGTGTGTGTACATTAGCGCCAGAAGAGAAAATCCTTTGCATGGCCCCTTATGAGTGGCTAAGATAGACAGAGTGTATGACTAGACTATGGGTGGTCCTTTTCCTCCCTCCAATTACTTTGAGAAAAACAAAACTTCTCTAAACCAGTTGGCCCTCGAGAAAAATCATATGATGCAGCCATCAAACTGTCCCCAGAAGTTTTTTCTTTGCTGTTGAGAGAAAAAGACAGACCTGCTTGTTCTTTGCATGTTGCGGATGTTCCTTGCACGCATGTGTGTGGAACTTTAAACGCACAACTTTGTGGATTCAGTTTATTATTTTCTCAGTGCTAGAAAAAAAAACATGCAGTACATGGACCTCCACTTTAAGTTCAGCACACGTCATGACAGGCGTTCACCCTCAAACTAAACATCTGCAAACATGCGGCACTCTAAACCAAATCCACAACCTCCAAATACACTCGTGGCTGGCTTTGAGTTTGTTTGTTTTTTTCATACCACTACTAAAAAAATACTTTCTGAGGAGCCGAGCAGCAGCTACACAGCCCATCCACATCTTAGCACCGCGATTAATTGAAATTAGAGCTAAACAACAAAAAACAACAGTGTTATCGGTTAAAACGAGTGAGATTTGGAATAATATTCCCTGCTATAATAAGAGTATGCACTACCGTCAATGTATTTAAGACTCATTTCATGCGATGTCTGTTTAATGATGCTGTGTGCTTGCATATTTATTTGTTGTCTTGTGTTTTCTTATTGTACTGTGGATGTTTTCTTGTACACTGTCGGATTGTGTTATTCATATTTCTTAATTAGCATAAGTGGAATTTCGATTAGACCTTTAACCAGATGCAAAAACAACTTAGCAGCCTCAAGCTGCTATTGGGAACACAGCTGTTAAAAATGTGGCACATTACGATGGATTAGAGATATGCAATAAGAAAAGTAAGATTTATTTAATGAAAGGCAACAAACTTCTGCTGGATCTTTGCAAACAGAAACCATCCCATCGCTCCATTTCACAGCAACAAGCATTAAATATAGCAGCGAGAACTCATGGCCTTATATACACAAATAAGCACTCACACAAACATATATATGCAGTGGCGGGAGAGGTAGAGGTGTAACACCCTGTGTCACCTCCAATAACATACCAAATCCATCAAAGCTCCCCAGCATGCACAACTGAAGGCTGCCACTGCTGGAAGCACAGATGGTTTAATAAAACAGCACTGGGGCAAATGAAGGCTTTGTAGATTACGGCACATAGTGTGCCATTCACGTCATGGGCTTGACCCGTGATTATCATATATAATCCCATTACTGCCACATACTCTTTCATCCAAATATTTAGTACAAGTGCCAGCCTTTCTGACAGTCGGTGTACATTTAAAATGGAAAGCATGGAAAGTTCACAGGCAAGTTTTGCATCATGGAAAAGCATTTCATATTCCAACTACAAGATATGATGGAGGAAAACTTCAGTTGATGCAATAAAAATAGCTTTGCCCACTGCTTGAGGACCAATAGTCACAGCCATCATTGTGCAGAAGAGACATTTCACTTAATATAATCTTCTGACTATAATGATTGTAGAATTTGTATGTATATATGTCTCTAAGTACCATATCTTCTCTTATTAGGTGGTTCAATCTTTTCAAAACGTTGCACAAACATCGTCACATATACAGTGGCTTGCAAAAGTATTTGGCCCCCTTGAACTTTTCCACATTTTGTCACATTACAGCCACAAACATGAATCAATTTTATTGGAATTCCACGTGAAAGACCAATACAAAGTGGTGTACACGTGAGAAGTGGAACGAAAATCATACATGTTTCCAAACATTTTTTACAAATAAATAACTGAAAAGTGGGGTGTGCGTAATTATTCAGCCCCCTGAGTCAATACTTTGTAGAACCACCTTTTGCTCCAATTACAGCTGCCAGTCTTTTAGGGTATGTCTCTACCAGCTTTGCACATCTACAGACTGAAATTCTTGCCCATTCTTCTTTGCAAAACAGCTCCAGCTCAGTCAGATTAGATGGACAGCGTTTGTGAACAGCAGTTTTCGGATCTTGCCACAGATTCTCAATTGGATTTAGACACCAGACAGATCAGGGATAAAGTTATTGAGAAATTTAAAGCAGGCTTAGGCTACAAAAAGATTCCCCACGCCTTGAACATCCCACGGAGCACTGTTCAAGCGATCATTCAGAAATGGAAGGAGTATGGCACAACTGTAAACCTACCAAGACAAGGCCGTCCACCCAAACTCACAGGCCGAACAAGGAGAGCGCTGATCAGAAATGCAGCCAAGAGGCCCATGGTGACTCTGGACGAGCTGCAGAGATCTACAGCTCAGGTGGGGAATCTGTCCATAGGACAACTATTAGTCGTGCACTGCACAAAGTTGGCCTTTATGAAAAGAGTGGCAAGAAGAAAGCCATTGTTAACAGAAAACCATAAGAAGTCCGTTTGCAGTTTGCCACAAGCCATGTGGGGACACAGCAAACATGTGGAAGAAGGTGCTCTGGTCAGATGAGACCAAAATGGAACTTTTGGCCTAAATGCAAAACGCTATGTGTGGCGGAAAACTACCACTGCACATCACTCTGAACACACCATCCTCACTGTCAAATATGGTGGTGGCAGCATCATGCTCTGGGGTGCTTCTCTTCAGCAGGGACAGGAAGCTGGTCAGAGTTGATGGGAAGATGGATGGAGCCAAATACAGGGCAATCTTGGAAGAAAACCTCTTGGAGTCTGCAAAAGACTTGAGACTGGGGCGGAGGTTCACCTTCCAGCAGGACAACGACCCTTAACTTAAAGCCAGGGCAACACTGGAATGGTTTAAAACAAAACATATCCATGTGTTAGAATGGCCCAGTCAAAGTCCAGATCTAAATCCAATCGAGAATCTGTGGCAAGATCCGAAAACTGCTGTTCACAAACGCTGTCCATCTAATCTGACTGAGCTGGAGCTGTTTTGCAAAGAATGGGCAAGGATTTCAGTCTGTAGATGTGCAAAGCTGGTAGAGACATACCCTAAAAGACTGGCAGCTGTAATTGGAGCAAAAGGTGGTTCTACAAAGTATTGACTCAGGGGCTGAATAATTACACACACACCCCACTTTTCAGTTATTTATTTGTAAAAATGTTTGGAATCATGTATGATTTTCGTTCCACTTCTCACGTGTACACCACTTTGTGTTGGTCTTTCACGTGGAATTCCAATAAAATTGATTCATGTTTGTGGCTGTAATGTGACAAAATGTGGAAAAGTTCAAGGGGGCCAAATACTTTTGCAAGCCACTGTAGTGTGATTATTAACATCTGCATGTTTTTTAAAAGCCGTATTATAAATGCCAGATCTTTTGATTTTCATATTTGTTATCTTAATTTCATCATCTCCCTGCAAATGCCATGTTACACTGTCCATTTGCACACGCCATATGCATCCGAAAAATTAACGGTCACAAAAATTTGCATCTGCAACGCAATTTCATTTAATTCCCCATGAAAGCCTGGCAAACACTCCCCACAGGGCACAAAAAGCACACCCACTGATTAAAAACAAACTACTAAATGTCAGCTCAGTTCTTGCAATGTGACTTAAATCTGCAGTTTCAGGCCTACTGACCACAGAACTGCAAAACAATGGGCTCCGACTGGCATTAGTCTTTAGACTAATTAATGTAAGGTAAGGTTGAGTGTCTTTTTAGAACATGGAAATATATGAGGACAATGGTTCCTTGTCAAGAATTCCTTTGTAATAATTCCTTGGTTGATAACCAAGCTATCATGACACGCCCAGACAGTCTCATACTGAGCACACTAGCCCAACAAAAAACAGATTCTCTTTGTATCATAATCATCTTTTCTTTGTTTTTCATAATAGACTAACATTCAATAACATTCAACTGTTGCAGCTGGCCTTTTGTTTTCTCTGGAAAAAGGAAATAGTTAGATGACTGTAAAAGCTTACAGTAAACATTTCAACACATTGGATTAGATTTGTTTTTCTTACAATTTATTCTGGTTGCCAGTGAGGAAAAAGAAGTCTGCTTTAACATTTCCTACAGTCACCTTGATCACACCATGGATCTGACTCGTGCTCCACTATGACGCTTGGACACATACAGCAATTCTAACACAGCCCGCGTGCCAATCAGCCCACTGTCCATCAACAGTCTCATACACAAACTCACCCAACTACTGTGAAAAAAACCTTTTAAATCACAAAGGAGAAGGGCTAATGTGCCAAAGCACAAACCCAGACATTACACACACATGCACACACACACGTGCACACACCACAGCGTCTGACCTGCCTGCCTGTCAGCACACCAAAAGGCTTCTTTGTCCTTTGATAACCCTCGTCCAGCCGTCTCTACAGGAGGCTGTCTTTCTAACAAGTCTGCCCATGCAGGAGCTCTGAGCCGGGGGCAGAGAGCAGAACAATGCCCTCTCTCGTGGAGGACGACCGCTCACGCGGGGAACTATAATGAAATCCCTGTCTCACCAGCCTTTCCCAAACTAACAACAAATTCCTCCAAAGAATTCACTGATTTAAAAAAAAACAAAAAACTATATGTAGGGCCGTGGCCAAGGCACCCTCAAAGCTCTCTCCAAACTCTCTCTCTATTATTTTTAGTAGCTGCAAGCAATAAAAGTACATTATCCCAAACAAGCATCAGGACTAAAGTGGGGACAGGAATCTGATGTTCTGGATTCGGGTACAGACATGTTAGCCAAAACAGAAGCCTGGAACTAATAAGAGTGGGAGAAATCAAAAAAGGTGAATAAGAAAGAGGAAGAAGTAAAGCAGAGGCAGGGACATGGAAATGCTGACCTCTGTTCTGTGTGAGATGGGCTGTGAGGAGTGAAAAGTGGTGAGGCTCATAAAAATCCTGTCTTCAGTTTGCAGTCGCTGTGGAAATCCCGTCTGGACCAGTCACCACAACAAACACTGAACTGTCCATGAATCACATCTCTCTACTTTCCCCTCTCATTTTTCCCTTTTAAACATCTCGTCTTCCAGTCGAAAGTGGGAGCTAAATGGGGGGGGATAAATGTTAAATTGTAAACTGCTCTTCCACGGGAATATGCCATACCTACCATGTTATCATTAATGGATTATTGTTATCTCCCCTTTAAACAGGCCTATAAGTCTTACAGATGTTACATCATCCCAAACAGTACTTTTCCCCATTTTTACCTTTTGAAGACTTTTCTTGATTTTTTTTTTGTTTTGTTTTTTCGCTGATATGAACTCACCTTTGTCCCAAACTACTTGTCTGAGCCTTTTGTGTTTAATGTTTCTGTCAACACTTTAAAGGAGTTGGCGGCTTTGTGAAAAATGAGCCAGAGCACATAGTAAGGGGAGGTGATTTCCCCTGAGCCGCTTGTAATTGCTTCAAGCTTGGACCAGACAGGAGAAAACCAGGAGGCCTGGCGCAGGAAGTAGGACAGGAAATGGTTTGTATTCAGCCACCGAGGCAGCACGCTGGCTTCTCCTAAGAAGTGGACTGGGCATATGTGTCATGACGTCGTCATCATTCATAGTTTCTGTAAGATCGTACTGGTTTTAGACATATGCAAGGCTAAAATGCGAACTGAATTGCACATCTTCTGAAGTCCAATCAGACTTACCACCAGCATCTTTGTCCCAGTGTTGGCATGCCATTGATTTTTCTAGGTCATTTTAAGTCTTAGTCCATGTTCCCTAAGCTCTCGTGGTCTGGTTCCTATCTGGGGGGTCAATCTGATGCTGCAGTCCTTGCCAACATTCATACAGAGGCTTTGAAGATCTGCTTTAAATCAAAAGGCTCAGACTGTCTCTTCTCGTGCTCAGACTGAAAACATAACTTGCTTGTGCGCCTTTACTGTGTCAGCAGCATAACTTACTACAAATGATTTCAGAAAATCTTTCTGTGCCCACATGCAAAAGAAATGGGCAAAGATTTCCAGAGAAGGACAGACGCTTCGCGTAAATGCCTCTGAGATCTGGACAGTATGTGGAATTCTGAGCACACTTCACAGGGAGCCTTTATTGATTTAATGACTAAAGAGGTCTGATCTAATCTAAAAATCATCCAAGTGGCCATAAACAAAAGTGGGCTGAGGTAGGCGTTTGTTTCTATATAAATGGCCCTTGAGGGTGAGAGTGGCATTACTCACTCCCCTCGGGACTAAAAGGACCAGTGAGCGCTGGGCCATGCAGACTGAGCAGAGCTGATCTAAAGGACTTCACCTCTAAAATAGTACAGCTGTCTCATTAACTCCAAATGCCTCGATAACTGAACAGAGACCAGTTGGACCACCAGCGGAAAAGAGAACACCCCGGAGCAATGGAGAGAAAGCAGGTGAAAGTTAGAATGAAACTGGTGAATGAGAAGAGGATTTTTTTCTCTCTTTCCTCAAGCAATCCCTTTCCATTTCTGCCCCCCAAAGAAAAACCCTGGGACCTTCCTTTGCCATCTTTTCATCTCCTCCCTCTCTCTCTCCCTCGCTTTCCACATTTTCTTCTTTCTTCGAGCTAGGATTAGCTCAGCAGGACACCGGCATTCCTTCCCCACTGGCAGCCTTTGTCTTGACATTCCCACTCCTCCCAGTGTCCTCTGCAGCCCTGCGCCTTACCAAGAAAACCAATCTACTGGCAACAGCTTTCACCTTTTTTCCCCCCTCTGAAAATGGCAACCAGTTCTACATCAATGTAATACAAGTATTAAAGGGCAAAGTGATTCCGCAAGGAATCGCAGGTCAAAATGTTGGATAGGTCTACAAACAAAAATGTGCTGTACACTAACATTTAGACAGGGTCGTGCCTACAGTGTTGCACTCCTCTTCAATTCTGACTCGAGGTTGGGGGTGGCCTTGCAGTGATTTTGATCTGGGGTCAGTTATGCACTCGTCGACTACCTGGTGTGAGGTTTTGTACGGGGGTGGGGGCGTGAGGGGTTGAGATAACGGATACGCAGTCAGAAACAGGGCGTAGCTGTGCTCTGCACTGCTGTGCCCCTCCAGGAAAGGTCAGCATATTGTTGCACACGTGTTAATCCTATTACTCCAATTTCTGTGTTTGTGAATCAAAAAATAGGTAACGTGGTGCTTCTTTTGCAAAGTTTCAACCCACTGCTATCTTTGATAGCCACCAACCAGACGAGCTCTGTGGTTTTTAATAAAACTACACATCTGCATGCAACAATTTTAATACGCAATAAAAGCCGGTTTCATAGTCCAACAACATTCCCTCCTGACAATCTTATCTGACCTAGGAAATAAACACTGATGGCCTCTAAAAAACATACCCTGCTCAGTGAGCTGCCAGAAGATATCATTTTACCTCCCATTATTTTCATCGTAGATTTAGACCTTTCTGCATTTTGGCTGCAATGAAGCCATCAAATGTTTTCCTTTTCACCTTGGCAAAGAGGCTGTCTAAGCTAGCCAAACTGTGTAATATTTGAGGTCTTTGTAAGTCCGAGGCTGAGAGCTGAGACCCAAGAAAACTTTATTTCAGGGGTATCCGGTTTTCTACATGCATAATACGGTGATATTTTCCAGATTTTTGAATGGTTAGACTACTGTAACCCAGCTTTTCTTCACTTTCATTCGATTTGCTGGTTGCTGTACACAGTTCAATCGATCACAAAAAGATTCCCGCTATGCACAAATCTGTCAACTACTTTTAAAAGTAAAATAAAAAATAAATAAAAAATGAGCATTAATGAGGTGCCAGTGTTAAGGTCAGTGCATCTAAGCTACTTGACCTTAGCACACAAACCTTTTGTACCTGTATATTGCCTGTACAGATACAGGTGTCAAGCAACCAGCATATACTACCTAGACACAACTAGCGAGGTTCAGATGAAGCAGGATTTATTACTGCGCAGGGGATATGGGGAGACCAGGGGTTTAAGAACCGGCTGCTTTCAAGGAAGAAGCTGCATTATAACAATATGACAGCTGTCAGCAATGATTTACCAACCATAAGATACTCACACACAAACCTGAAAAGCACATGTTGGGTTTTGGTTTTATATTCTGATCCAGGTTGAAGTCAGTGCATGCAAGATACTTGACCTTAGCACATAAAACAGACAAGGACAGCAGGAGAAAGGAAACTAGAGTTACTGCCTCGTGATTGAATGCCAACAAGGCAAGCTGCCGTTTGCATGACATGCCTTTTCAAACCTGACAATTAAAAAAGTCCAAATGATGAGCAAAAACATGTTTAGTGAGGACACAGTGACCCAGTCACATGACCTGAGACACCAACTAACTGGCAGCCAAAGGTTGCTAGGAAAAAAATGTGTATTTTTTTCTGATAATATTGCTGTGGTTGCCCATAAATTGTATGAAAGATGGCAACTTGTCTGCAAACAACCGCCAACTACTCTCTGACCAGTAGTGAAATGGTGAAAAGTGCGACACCAACTGGAACGTTTGCTTTCGAAGTAAAAGCTGAACCTTTTCCAGTGTGTTATCTGCACGCTTTTACTTTGAAGGCAAACTTTCCCCATTTCTGGTTTGTGTCACACTTTTTGGCACAGAAGTGAGATCACAGTTACTTTGTCTATGTGGCCTCCAAAATCCGTTCATCCTTGAGTCTCTCTTAATGTTTGTGCCAAATCTGAAGTCGAGAATGGGACAGAGTAACAAAAAAAACAGCTTGTATAAAGATTGTCACGATGAGAAAAGATAGAGATAAACATCCTGTGAAGACAACAGGAAACCTGCGATTACATGCTCTGGAAAACACAAACCTCTATACTGCTGATAAAGCTAAGCCTGGTGCACTGTTAGTACACATACAAAAGTAGAAGTCTTTTATTGTTAGTTAGCTCTCTAGTTTTATTAGCAATGCTCATGTCTTCCCTTTTAATTTCTACAATGAGTGAATCAGTGAGAACACAGTGCCCTCAGTGTGTTTGTTAATTACACAGATGGGATTTTTCATACGATGTCCAGGTCCCAAAAGGTCCCGTGTGTGTGTGTGAGCGCTGCTCTCAAGCCGCTAGCTTAGTTTACACAAAAAGGTCATTTTAATCAGGTGAATACCAGGACGCCAAATCTGCAGGTCTTTGCCTGAGCATAAACAGAGGATATCCCTGGGCTCAGCCGGGATCACATACCTGGAGTCATGGAAAAGTCATTTCTGGAGCAGACTGGAGCAATCCAGTAACCTCCTGCCCTCCTGCTCAGCTTTCTCTCCCTTCAGACTCTGTATCTCAATCACCTCGACTACGAGCGTTCATCCTCATGTCTCCTCACGACTCCCCCTCTCTCTTGCTTGCTTCCCTTAGCTCCCAGACCCTTGTGACTATTATTATTGTACGGCTTACCAGCCGGCCCACGAGTCCACGGGGTCAAATTGACACAAATGTACAAAAATAAAAACACCATTACTTACACAAGCATGTTCACATGCTTGAATTTACACATTTACACAAGTGCATCGCATTCAGGATCACAAAGACATGCACAAAAGATACACACAGTCAGGCCAAAAACCTCTTAAAAACAACCCTCATCAGGCTTATGATAGTAAATACATGATGTCTGTTTGTTGAATGAAAGTTCACTGCTGGTGTCTATGTCTCCTTTGTCTCTCGTTACTGTCAACAAGCCATTATTATTTCTTAGGCATATATTTTGTTTCCAATCACATAAAATAAAGAAAAGAAATATGAATTACGACTCATGAGGCGTTCACTATTTCGATTTTAAACATGGGAATTTTGCCACACACGAGTAAAAGCCTAACGATGTAATAAAAAAGTCTTATTTTAATAAACTTTAATGCTAAACAGTGATTAGACATATTACTTTGGTTGCGCAGTCCAACACACATCCTGGGCTCTGGGCAAATATAGTGGTCTCAAGCCAAAGTCAATTCAAACTTTTTGGATAACTCGGGCCTTTATTAGTGATGAGGAGCTACAAAACAGCTAATAAGAACAAGCATTAATCAAACAATGAAATATCTAACTGAATCCGAGGTAGCTGCTTGTGATGTGTACAGGAATTTGGAGCCTGCCCTTTTCTCTCTCTCTGCTGCCGTCTGGTATATTGCCTCTCTTCCTGTGGGTGATAACGTACCGATAAGGCCTGGCTCTTTATCGTAAATGGACACCAGTTAAGGTAATGCGGCAGCCATAAAGTGGCGACCTTGTTATCGCAGTCTGATTTGTGTTAGAGTAGATAGACATTTTGTCTTGACTGTGTGTGTGTGTGTGAGAAACAGAGATAGAAAGAAAGCCCTGCAAAAATTCACAGCAGGATAGGAAGCTCTATATCTCTCAGACAATTATCGCACGGTAGTAGAGTAATCAATATTAAATCAGATGGTAATCATGGCTTTGAACCACTTATCGGATATAGCTTTACAGCGCTATCAGCACATTAACACAACAACAGCACACGCTGACAGAAGACGGACCTTGCTGACTATGGGAAACTCTACACTGGTACTGATTAAAGACTTAAAAAAAGAACAGTGAATTGTTGTGGTCGCTTCTATTCTGAGGCCGCCTCTTATCCATTTGCCTCTATCAGTAGTGCTCACTTGTGGAGGGCACTGGAGCCTCTGAAAGGCCTGGATCATTAAGAAACCACTCATTCACTTGACATGTGTTTCTTTAAGTGGTTGTTGCTTGAGCACATTCTTAAAGGAAAAGCACTGCACTGAAAAGCATCTGAACAGAAACATCAGTTGATGTTTCGTAAGAGTCAATTCATTTTCAATTATGCAGCTCCAAATCACAACAACAGTCACCTCAATGCTTTAAATTACATTGCAATAATATAGGGGGAAGCCCAACAGTCAGATGACCCCAAGTGAGCAAGCACTTGGCAACAGTGGGAAGGAAAAACTCCCCGTTAACAGGAAGAAACCTCCTGCAAAACCAGGGAGAGGTAAAATGAACGCGCACCATCGTGGCATGGAGGTTATAAGAGAAAGTGAGAGAACGAGATCCAGAAATGCGACTCATCCTCAAGTCATTCATTGTGGGAGGTGAAGTGCGAGAGCGTGCACATGGATGTGCGCGGATGATGATTGTAGTGATTCACGCATTCAGACCAAAGAGAAAAAATAAAAGCAGCAGCAGGTTTTTTTCTTCCAGATGTTTTACCGAAACTGACTGCTGTCTGAATTTGCTCAAGGCCACAACAATAAGAATCAGTCAGCGTGGGATAAGAGCCAACAGTTTATTAAAGAATAAAACATCATCCTTCTGTCTGCACTGACAGACACGCACATTATGTTTTGACATGAACAAAAAGATGCACACAACTTCTAAGCGTTCCAGTTCCACTAAATACGCCCGCACAACATTCACACAATGGAGGCACTGTGAGTCATGCTTTAAAGGGGTCAAATGGGTGGCTTCTGCTATTAAAACTCCCTCCTGGCTCATCTCTGCTGACTTTATATGTCACCTTATTACAGTACTTTGTTGTTAGAAACCTCCACACAAGCTTTTAAGATCTTATGAGTAGGGGAATAAATTATTATAATACTGAATTCCACATGATAGAATTATGCATAATTTAGGTTTCCAGCAGGTAATGGCAGAGGTATTATCTGATTTGAGTAAACGTAAAACCTTTCGCCAACCCCTTTAAAAACAACACACATCATTCATACACCGTTTCCTCTAAATCCACTCACTGAAGTCCGAAGTATTGTGTGTGACAGATGAAGCGAGGCCGCTCTCGGAAAAACCAGAAAACGGGTCACCTTAATCATGAAGCACTCCAAGGAAATGGCACAACCAACCCAAGAAAATGTGATAGCGCCATGCCAAAAAAACTGAAAGCCACTGGAAGGGATGCTGACTGCATTACACTCAAAATGGGAAAAATGTATAATCGCAGACTGATTTAATTCCATTTAACAAAATTACAAAATGACATCAATCATGCACTCACTGTTTTTCCAGCAATCAAAACGGGATTTGTATACTATCCTGCTCGAGTCCTGAGCTGGATTTTAATAACCTTTGGAGCACGATGAGAAAGAGCATGATTTTTTTTTGTCAAGCCAATCCAATCTAAATTAATTTAGCAGCTGGGTCGGGCAGTGCGGAGCAGTGGGAAAGCTGTCTATCTCCTTAAAGAAACAGGAGTTTTATGCGATTTTAAACCACAGAGCCAGGTGGTCCTGGAGCAATGGGCAAAAAGCACACAGGGGAGACCACGGAAAGAAACATGGGATAAAAGGAGAAGGGTGCAATTTGGTGGAAAAGATTAGATCAGAAGGATAAGGTGGCTGGATAAGGGCAAACAAAAGAAGGTAAAAGAGAGAGAGAGAGGGAAGTGACTAACAAGTGTCTGTTCTTGGGCTAGTTTTCTGAACTCTCAGTGGACCACTGTTGGAGGAGTGAGCTGGGGCAAAAGAAAGAAGAGGTGGGGGTTGTAAGGTTTGTCACTGAACACCTGCCTCCACTTAACCCCTTTCCCTCTCTTTCTGCTTGAGCTGCCTCTTTCAGCCATCTCCTTTCCACCTACCCGGGCACCCCCTTCTTCCCCGTCATTCATGCGCAGGGCATCCTACGGGCTCACAGGCCAAAGGCTCCTTCTTTTCCCAAACATGGGGGGTCCCTCACAGCAAGGCAGGGGGACTTAGCCAGCCATGCATTCAGCTAGTAAGCAGAGATTTCTTAAAGCTCTAGAAAGTAGTATGGATATTAACACTGACTCGTATATACTGTTGTACAGTGAAAGGAAGTCTGTTACTTTCACATGTATTTTTCTAGCTTTAGGCTCGTTCTTCTGGTTCACAAGTCTGTGTGATTTTATCCCAGTGACGCTTCATTTAGCACAGACTGATTGTATGCAACCTTTGCATTTACAATAAATTAGCTGTGGGAAAAAAAGGTGTGAGGGATACACTTGCCTTTTCCTGAGGAGCTGATAAGCAGAATCAAGGCTTAAACCATTTGATTTCAATTGATGCTATGTTGGATGCAAAGTAGGGAATTATATTCTTATATATTCTACACTCATTGGAAACTCTGTTAGGTACACCTGTTCAATTGTTCCTTAAGTAAATATCTAATTGCCCAATCACATGGCAGTGCATTCAGGCATGTCGACTTGGTCAGGTTGATCTGGAGAAGTTCAAAGAGAGCATCAGAACTGGGAAGAGAGATGATTCAAGTGAATTTGACTGTGGCATGGCTATGGTAATAAAAGGGCTCTCTGAATATTTCGTAAACTGCTGATCTGCTGACATTCTCCCACACAACCATCTCTAGGGTTTACAGAGGATGCTCCAAAAAGGAGAAAATATCGAGTGAGCGGCAGTTCTCTGGGTGAAAATACCTTAATGATGGCAGAGGTCAGAGGAGAATGGCCAGACCGTTTCAAGCTTACTGGAAGGCAACTCAAATAACCAGCAATAACCACCGCAGAAGAGCATCTCTGAACACAAAACACATCGTATCTTGACCACACTTGGTGGCACTCCTGTCAGATAAGAAAAGGAAATGCCAACAGAAGATTGGAATCTCGATTTTCTGCTGAATATAACACTGAGTTCACTGAACCCACATTGCCTCCACAGTCAGTCCACTGGAGCACCTCTGGGTACATGATGGTTGACACCTCTGCAGTAACTACATGATGCTATCATGTCAATAATAGCATCATGCAGTCTCTTTCCAAAATCTCTGAGGAACGTTTCCAGTAACTTTCTCAATCTGTGCCACAGAGCAATGGGGCAGCTCAGAAGGTCAAAGGTCATTCAATCCAGCACTAGTACTACGCACCTATTGAAGTGTCCAGTGAGTGTACATTGGAGCATACCAATTCAGATTTCAGACTCTCAGCACTAAGAACGTAACAACTGCAATAATTTATTGTACCCCAATCATCATTAAGAAGTATATATACTTCTAATTTCACTGGCCTTACTTGAATTATGTTGGGCTAAACATCTTAAGCGGCTAAAATTTCAACACCATACTATAAACACACATTCAAGAGCACTTTACACCACCACGACAGAATGTGCGCATTTTCTCACTTTCCCACGATGCAACCAACCCGGTACTCCATCCCAACTGGTGGTTACACCAATTAAAAGCCTGTGTCAGGTCAGGAGTTATTCATTTAACATTAAAGAGAACATGGGGTCCTTCTATTCAGACCCACCACAGGCATCAACTCCCCCTCTCTCCTCCTTTCACCCCGTTTTCCATGCCTCATAAAAGATCTGCCCTTCTCTCTTTCACTCTCTTGTTTGCCCAGTGTCCCTCCTTCATTCACTCGGTCCTTTCCTCTCTTTAGCTCTTCAATTAACCACCTCTCAACAGCCATCCGTCCCTAATCTGGTGGGCATCAGTGAAGGTTATGGTCAACAACAGATAAAACAATCCAGGTTTTAAATGATTACCAATAATCGTCCTGTTTGTTTTTTGTTTTTAGCTTGCTGACCTAGCCTGGACACATCCTCGTTACTCCAATAACACACGAGGCAGACATGACACGAGCTGTAGGGGTCACTAAGCTTAAAGAGTGTGTTATACAGTAGGTATCCCAAAGGTGCTTTATTCAGAGACAAGAAAATGCTTTGCTGTTTGAATGCGTCACTGCCTGCCTGACGGTCCAGCAGCTTTTTAATGTCCTGTGAACCTCACATTAAACACACGCACACAAAAATCGCAGCTGTGCAGACAAGATTTAGTGGGAGCCGGGAGAGCCGTAAATAAATGTTGAAAATAGAGACGCCAAGTCAAGTCAGATCAAGACATTTTCACATGATAATACAGCAGATAAACGTGGTCAGCTCACTCAAAGAGCAACACACCATGCCATTTTTCAAAAATATTAATACATCTAAAGAATATAACATATCAAAAACAACTATACAATAAGTCAAACGGAAATTCATGTGTGCCCAACAGAGATCGTGAGAATTGAAAATTGACGGGTATTTAAAAAAAAAAAAAAAAACGCGGACTGTTTATTTTTAATGGAAACCTAGTCTCACGGCAGGTCTGACTGCATTCTTGGTGGTCCGGCGGCACATTTGGGACTAGGCTGAGTCTGATTTTTGAGGAAGTGTACTGATTTGCATGAGTTACTTTACAGATCTTTGCAGGGACTTTTCCCCTTTTCATTTCTCCAACTGTACTGAAGCATCAGGGTTCAGGGTCACTTAATGAAGAGCTCTCCGAGGGCTTGGAAGTGCTGTTCATGGGTACACCTGAAGGGCATGGCTGCTACTATAATTGACTTCAAACTCCAACCAGGCGTCTCAAAAACATATTTAAAGCAGAACACTTGCAGAAGCCTTTCGGTAACAGCTGTGACATTTACATCAAAGTCAAGAGCAGCTCTTCACGCAGCTTTTTGCAAACAGGGCGAATAAATCCTTTAAATCTGAAATATTAAACGTGATGACTGTAAATAAGAATTGCATACTGTAAGCAAGATGTCGGTTTATGCACTGTATATACAAGGAGCTCGTGGGATTACACTGTTGTCCAAATCCTGTCTACCTCTTGGTGTAGCTGTAATTTGTCTGCTGCAACTTTGTGTCCTTGTTTACCCAAAGTCTAACTAGTGTGAAACCTGAAAATCCTGAAATGACGGGTTAAGAGTGAAAGGCAGTAATCCCACTAAATCTCAGCTGTGAGCCTCGCTTTGATAGACACTGTGCTTAGAATGACTGAGGTAGCTCTCTTCCTGCCTGAGTAAGAGAAAGAGGGGTGAAGGGAAAACACGACAGTTGTGGTAAAAAGAAAAAAAAGAGCACCGAGATGATGAAAACAAGTGGACAGATCAAATACAAATAAACCTCCCACCCCCCCAAAAACAGAAGGAAGAATGAGTATGACAGTCAGGAAGAGTAGGTACTGTGAATTTAAGAAGTTCCACTTTCAATTAAACTGATACCAAGATGCTCCATTGAGGTGATGGCACTTCTCTAGTGGTCAAAGAGACAGCTAAGCTAGGTGAAAATAACGTAGCTAGCAAGAAAGTGTCAGAAACTCTGAAGACTGACGTGTTTGTGGCTACAAGCAGTAGGATCTATGCAGGAAGTGAAGTCCAAGCATGTGTGGGTGCTACTTATTATAATTTAAAGTTAAAAGGAAATTGGTTTTTAGAGCAACTAACTTTTTGGCTAATGTGAGCGGTGCTAAGCGCTTTCTTTCCCAGCATGTACCACACATGTGCATAGCTGCTACATCCGTTACTGTAATCACTCCTCTCGTCAGTCAATGCACCATTAATCCACAATGTAAAATGTGTGCAGATTTATATGACAGCTAAAGCTAGAGTAAGTATTTCTACTTTTCATTTCAGGTCTGTGATCTTGCCGATTTTTTTCCCCCTCCCTTCACGTGCTCGCCTGTGTTTCTAGTCGCGAGGTATAGTTTATGATTTGCTGATAGAGGGGGCAGGCAGAGGTCTTCGGTGGGTCGCTCGAGACAAAAGCTGCTTTTTAGCTCTCGAGGCTGATATCTCCCAGCTCCGCACCCCTCTGATAGCCGAAATATGCCGGCTAGGGTGTGGGGGTGGTGGAGTGGTGGTGTTTGGGGTAAAGGGCGGGAGGGGTGGATGCTTCTCCTGGCCTCCTCTCCCTGTGGAGGCTGCAGTGAAAATGACTTTACCATGTGATGTGCTGTGGTCGCTCCCGCTACGCATGTAACCCAGTCAAACCGGTCTCGTCTTAATCTGATTACTCGGGTTATGCTGGGACGCCATGTACAGAATATCTTATGTAAAAAGCATATTCATGTTTTTGGCCAAATTGTGCACAAGATTTCGTGCTTGTACCCCACCCCAATCTCCAACCCCCTTGAGGTGGCTTACAAAACCCCCCACAAAAACACACACAAAAGGGAAGGCAAACTACTCAAAGCGCTTTTAATAATGTGTCCATATCTACGTGCATGTTTTGCATGGAGCGATGGGAAAAACAAAGTGTGAGAGAGTAAACAAGGACACCAACACCAGGTGAGCTTTCCTGAGGGCAGCTGGGAGTATTTTTCTCCTCATTTAGCAGTTCATGAAAAAAACCACAAGCTGCCAGATGTGACAGAGGGCATGCACCCTGCTCGCACACACCGTAGACACACACAGTTACACACACACACACACACACACACACACACACACACACACACACACACACACACACACACACACCAAAAAAAGGGGAAATCTGACAGAGAAACAGGCCTCAGTCTAACCCAAAGTAAATGTGTGTGGCACAGATTTACTGTATTTCTGCCTAAAGTCAGCAGCAGATCTCTATCGCGAGAATCTCCGTCTCATTAAAAGAAATGTCAGATGAAGGAAACCGAGGGTGAAGACATCAAAGGGGTCTGCAGGGAGCTGAAGAAATCTGGCTTTTAACTCATTATAAACCCACTGACGGCAGGAATTCTCACTATGAATTCCTACGAGGATCCGTCGTATAACACCTATTGACTTATTTACATACGTGACCTCTTAACTTACCAAGCACTCTGTTCCTAATTGTTACTGACCAACAGGCCAGCATAGTTTGACGTGCCTACTCATGGGTCCACACCGAGTACCTGTGGCTCAGTGGTGACCTACATTCCTCTTTTGTTATTCCACGCATATCGGCACTGTGTAAAACCGCTGGCTACTAATTGCTTTCACATTACAGAGCAGCCGGGTGATCTTGGTGGCTTTCCAAGACCACCAACACTGGGACAGGGGGTGTGCACGTTTGCAAATGCATACCACCAATCACGCAAAGGCTGCATTACTGTGCAAGAACAGGCCGAGGGTAAAAAACACGCGGGCTGCTATCTGCCGGCAGTAAAACACCTTTCGTCTATTGTCTTGGAAACTCCTTAACTACTGTTTTTCTTCTTGTTTTATTAGACTTGAGCCAGGAAAGCCTTTAAAAAAAATCAGAATGACTAACTGTCGCATTTAAAGGGAGGAGTGTTCTCTGCAAATTTCTGGAGACATTTCTTTGCACACTGATTGATGGCAACTTATTTGACAAGCAACCAGAGTCCTAGGACTTCCTAAACACGTTTACAAGCTTATGGTAAATTCATTAGCAATGAGCTATTTGTCCCAATTAAACGTGGAAGGGCAGCAGGCAGGAAAATTACAGCTTCCTTAAATAAACTCGCAGGTCTACAGCAAGCACAGAGGCCATTTCTAAATATATCACCTCGCCATAGTCCTACCCTTCAACTCGGTCCAAGTGCACTCTGCTTATCTCGTTTTGATGTGCCTAACATGTTTCAGCCTAATGCAGTTCAGCAAAAGTATCAAACAGAAATCCAAGAGCCCATTTATCAAGCGCAGAGACATCGGCTTTTTGCACTTGTGAGCAACAGTAAGGACTCTGAGGCACTAAATCATCTGTTTGTCACGACTCGGGAAAACGCAGGCACACAGACGTCATTTGACCGTCACTGTTTTTTATGACCAAAATGAGTGGAAGAGTGTCTGCTGTTTGCAGTGATCATAAAGGGGCGCTCAGTTGCCTGGAAATTCAATGTTTGAAGGTGCCGTGTGCTCTCCATGCACGCAAGAACACATATCGAGACAAACGCACAATGTCCACTCCTACTCAGGGCCATCATGAGTGTTGGGGGGGTTAAGCTAGCCAGCTGGCTGGAGTTAAATCAGGTTTGAATTAAAGGGTAAATGGACTAACAAATCCCAAGGAGTGCAAAGCGAGGGCAGTGAGGAGGAGGGTGGGGGGCAGTGGGTCACCGCTGTCTGACTGAGGACACAGAGGATTGAAAAGAAATGAAAATAAAAAGTGAGGAGAGCAGAACACGTTCCAGATCTGAAATAGCTATATCTTAGACAGTTTTCACAGCAAACTGTCTGCTTTGGAAATCTTAATAAGTATCAGGGGGGCTGGGGGCATAAAGATGCTGACAAAGAGTAGGAGAAAACTGAAGGAGGAGAAGGAGAGTTTAGACAAGACGTTGCTCTGCCAAACTCCATCGCAAGTCCCTGCCATGTGTTGTCCAAACTGTTGAACGGTACCAGGAGGATATGTCTGTGAAGGTTCTGGGGTTCAGGTTCAGGAGGAGAAACTTCTAAACCGAATCCATTACTATTTAAAACTCCCACTCAAACAGTCGTGAATCACCGCTGCGGCGATCTGTCTCGATCCAAATTATCAGCGCCGGCCCGTTTAAGATCAGCTCGCCAGCCGAGCACGTCAGAAATAATAAGCTCCAATGTCCACAGCAGAGACGTCTCAATATATCTTTTCCCTGTTTAACTATAGAGGTCGGCATACATCTACAGCGACGGGCCGAGAGCCTCGTTGCAAAACATCATTACACAATGCATGCAGCGGTATAAACAGCTGTACATTTCAATGAAAAGGCCAATAAATATTCTATTTAAGCGCACCGGGGGCCGTGGGTAAACGTCTGGAAAGATGCTGACGCTGTGCCATCTCTTCTTTGCTCCAATTATGGTTGCAACGACATGACAGGTTTTATGTGCCATTAGAGCTTGCTGCGGGACGATGAAATGTTGGGAATCTGTTTTTTCCTCTGTTAGGAAATAATGCCGCCTCCATGCGTTGCTCAACAATTCCAAATTTAATCCTTGGTTGGCTTTTTGGGGTTTTTTTAAGACACAAGTGCTGACATGGCATGAGATCACATCATATTTTAGTGTAAAGGGTTTAACGACGTTCATAATCAGGAGCACTTAAACCTGTGTTCCAACTGCTACAATGGCTCAATGAAGTTGAGATAGAGGGCTGAGAGGTAATGAGCTCTTTGCGGGCAAAGCTTAGTGCTGCTGAGGCAGCCACGCAGAGGTTAAACAAACAGGCAGTGGGATCACAAGGGTCTAAGCCTCTTATATAGGCCCCTCTTGTGGAGAAGATCACTGACTTCTGGTAGAGGGATGAAGGTCAGGAGTTTTCAAAGATTGCGAAGGCCTCTGCTCTTCTTTCTACGAAGGCCCTACCCCTTCCCACATTGCTCCTTCAAGGCTGTTTGTTTCAGTTTAACGGGTCGAATCATTCAGCTTCTTGACTGATAGGACTTAGCTGAGAGTTAATTTAAGCCTGCTGTCAGTCAAACACCTCTAGGAAAATATTTTCCCGTCTCAATAACATTCGTACCCTGCTCAGATTTCTCCGTGCCGAGACAGTTCCATCCCGATCCTCACTCACCTCCTCGTGCTTTAAATCTTTTCATCCCTTTCTGCAGAGAGAAAAAAAAACTCCACTAGTTTTGGACTCCTTTTGCTTCATGAACCTCTTCCTCTTTCCCTCCCCAGGTCCCTTCTCTCCTGCTGGGAGTCGCAGGGCAATGTAGTTTCATTTCCTGCCCTGCTGAAATCAATGCTTTCTGAAGACAAGCAGGGGTTAGAGACTTAGAGGGAAGATGGAGACAGATGTATAGAGAGACAGGAAAAGAGAGCAGAGCTAGGTGTGAGAAGACTGCTGGCATGCGGGACACAGCCGTACCAGCATATAACCTTAAAGTGGGGTTGCTTCCAAGTCGGCGTCAACTTTGATAAACATCTACCGGGAAGTAAAACAACCGTTCAAAGCAGAAATATGAAAAACAGGAGGGCCGCTTTAATGGGTAAACTCAATTTTCCCCTCAACACTCCCCATCATTTTTTATTCACCTCAAAGACGGATGGGGGAAAAAAAGAAAAGCACTCGGCGTCCCACAGGATAAATGTATGAATTCCTGGTCAGGAGCGAGCCAGCTGACGAGCTCCCTCTCCAGCTTACGCCGGGTTCGATACAAACACGAATTGAGCGAACACAAAAGGAAGAGAAGTGGAGGAGATAACATACATTTTGTCACTTTTAAAACAAAGAGATTCCTGCTCCATGACTGTACCAGATTTTCTTTCATAAGCATTCCTGCAGATCTGACCACGAAACCCACGGGCCGCTCAGACTTCAAACACAGGACTGCCTCCATCATTCTAAGCTCTGGTTAATGCATTCGGACAGTCAGAAGCACATAACCTTCGGTCCTGCTGATATTTTCACTCATTTGCTACAAAACAGACACACTCTGGATAGTTAGGCAACAAAGGAATCAATAACTTTTCACCTTGGGGGGAAAAAAAGTTGCCTTATGGTGAGGCCATCAAGCCAAAAGGGATATGAGTATGGTAACAGCTATTCCTCACCACTATAAAGGGATCTTTGAAGGCTTGCCCAAACTCTTAAGAGTTAAGCATGCCATAATCTGCTAAAATCATGCTACCACCAAGTTTCTTGAACAAAAGACAAAATGGAAAATTAGAATCTTAAAGTGAGAATTTTTTTAAATCCACATCGTTGAACATTTTTCCTCTTTCACCAAATCCGATCGATGACAGAAGACTTGACCGCACAGGGACAGCAGTTTCCTGGTTGGTGCTAAATCAGCCAGATGCCTGGGCAGCAGTGGTTTGGTAGATGGGCATTTAACTGCAGTGACTGCATTTCAGACTCACATCCAAATGAGACCTTTAACTCCAGATTCCTCGGTGAATGCGGTCGACACAGGATTAGAATGGATAGAAAGGGGATTTCCATTCAAGTCAAATTTCTTATGGTCATTTGTGCCTTTTCCCCCTCTCTATTCATGCTAAGTCACTGTTAGATTTATAGTTGCGTGCTTGCATCTAAATTTTGCCCCTGAAATCTGGTGTCACAATTCACAGGCCGCACATGCAAACAGACCTGTTTTTACCACAAAATGCTGACTTGGCAGCGTTTGTCAGCCTAATGGAAAAAAATGTGCGAGATCAGTTGGACAACGGGACTGTGCTGCCACTTCAAGGCGCAGCCTCTCTCGAGTCTTTTTGTGTGAATCAAGTGGCTGGGTAAACACTGGCTGCTGGTTAAACAGGGCGCCTGCACGGAGAACAAGGTGACGAGGCTTTGGTTAAACAAACACACTAAGGCCATGTCTCCACTAATGCTAATACAAAGACATTTGTTGAAGGTGACTACGCTGCACTGAAAACACGCTGGATTTAGTAATATTACCCCCTACTTGTTTAGTTATGTTGGATTGTATTTCTTTAATATATGTCTGGACCAAAAGTCCTCACACTAGAGCCAGATGGATGTTTTGGGTGTAAAAAATTCAAATGCTGATATTTTGGCACTTTCTGCCAATGTGTTTCACAAACTCTGCCAGATGTACTGCCGACAGTGCTCAGAGTCGATCCTCTGCTAAACCAACCAGGTGCTGACAATGTTTCTAAATGACTGACTTTCCTTTCCTTTTGTACTGTGTTTTTTTATATATTGCATTAGTTTAGTTACATTGTAATACAAATATATCCATAGAATATAGACTCTGCTTAAGAATGCACAATGCACAGCCACAACCCACAGCAAACCAGATCCTTTGATGGGAAAAAGACTGAAATAAGAGGGTGAACTTAATCTGCGATTTTGAAAATAATTTGTTAGATATGCAGATGATATGGTTTCTGTCTGTTTATTTAGTTTTTATTGTCTTTTTATTGTCATTTATCCCAAATTACTCAAATTCACTAATTCAGCAGATGTTGTGATGAGGTGAAATAAGATGAAAATGGTGGCAAAGTAAGTTCAATTCAGTTTAGTTTTATTTGTATATAGTTCCAAATCTCAACAATAATTGCTTCAAGGAACTTGACATTGTATATTAAAGAGCCTGCAATACTAGAATGAAACCCCTATGAGCAAGCATTTGGCGACAGTGGGAAGGAAAAACTCCCTTTTAACAGGACTAAACCTCAAACAGAAAAAGGCTCAGGGATGTGATATGCGACTGTGAGGTCTTTAAGATACGTTGGGGCTTGATTCAAGACCTTGTTTGTAAGGAGAAGGCTTTTGAATTAAATTCTGCAATTAACAGGGAGCCAATAAAGAGAAGCCAGTATGGCAGAAATGTGTTTCTCTTTCAGTCAGTTTGAGAGCTCAAAGCCTGCTGATTGCAGCATTTTTATTCCCCAATAACAAACACAACACATAAATAAAGTGAAAGGGGCTCAGTGTTGTTTTAGCAGATCTCTAAACCTGTTTAGTGGCCAAAGCGACTTGTTAAACTGGCAGCTTTGCACTAAAAACCTGTTTATTCCCCAAAAAGAAAAAATGCCTCAGCTTCTGGCAACGACAGGATTACAGTTTCTGTGGGCACTAAATGTAATCACAAAGCAATGACAGGCCAAAGACACAGGAAAACACTTCTCTCTGCATCTTATACAAACAGAAAAACCTCCTGAGTGGCTGCACGAGAGCCTAAACAGACACGCACACATTCAACAAGGAAGCGCACAGTTTATTCAAGCCGAACACAAATCATAAGATGCCCCGTAAAATCTAATTTCCTTAAGCCCAAACGTGTCTGGTTTAAGTATTTTGCAAGCAGAGTGAAGTCTATATGCCGAGCACTTTCGGTGTGTGCTACAGTTTTGCTCCGGAGGCATGAAAAAAGAGAGAGAGAAAGTAAGAAAAATAAAGATTTGAGCGAAGGATCTGCCGGGAATGATTTTGGAAATTGTGAGAAAAACGCATGTGATACGGTTCTATTAATAACTGCAGAGTGATAAGTTTATACAAATGCCACTGTGGAGCTGATGGTCCAGTGCTTTTTTTGCAGCGTAACCACTGCGTTCTGAAAAGATTACCCACAGAGCCTCAAAGACGCATCAAAAGTTGCGTTGACCACAGAAAAATCTGGCTAAAGATCCCTGTCATGATCACGCCATGGCTGCAATGAATCAATTGAAAAAATGAAGTGTTTTTGCGTCAGCTGACAGCACAAGATGCCTCTCCATCTCAGCTCTAGTATGAGAAGCCGCGTACTGGCAAACAATCCTGCCAGAAAGCCTGCACGAGTCGTTATCTTTGTGTCCCTGAAGAGCGTAGGAACTGCTGTGGAGCCACCCTGCTCTCAGTTATTGTTGAGTAAACACAAGCAGCTCAGCCAAGAGCAGCATGTCAGTCAGCCAGGCAAAGAAAGGAGAAAAAGTGGAGGAGCCACTCAGAAACTGAAGAGAAGGAGAGGGGGGAAAGAGACAGCGTGTGTTTGAGAGAGAGAGGACACAGCCAGGAAAGTGAGAAAGCACAGAAAAGAAAATTAAAAGGGAAAGAATGCCAGCATTAGCATGTGATTGCCAGCCAGATAGGAACAGTGCCAAGGAGTTTTGATGTCATGCTGATGGTTTTGAAGGGTAGCAGAGGGGCTGACTATTTTCTGATTCTCATCATGGGGGGAAAAAAATGTCTGTGTCCCCATGAAAACATGCAATGATAGGCACGGCTTTTCTAAAGAATGCAGATCATCTGTAACCACGAACACTGTGTACTTGTTTAATGCTTTTGACCATTCCTCCAGTGTCACCTATCAAAGTGAACACTCCTCCTCAGGCTGGTTAACCCTAACACAGAGAGAGAAAAAGATCACGGTAATCAACCTACACAGAGGCTTGTGTGCAGTCCTCCAAGCAGCTAAACAGACATTATGCTGTGCGTAAGTCAAGCGCCCACCAATTAGCAAGTAGGCCTAAACAGGAAAGGGACTTATCCAAGTTGCGTCCACCACGAAGAGGACGAATGAAAAAAACAAATAAAGGTCGTCGTACCACCGAGGAGAAATGAGTGAAAAAGTCTGCGTATGTGGCATCTGTCTTCTCTGAGACACAAGTTAAATGTTAAAGGACCCACATGGACACAAATATGGACAACTGTGTCACTCATAATCAGTTGTTCCACATATTTTTGACACTGCCCCCAAGTGGAAGTATGCAGCTACCACAGATGTGGGTCTGAGGCCTTCGGTCCAGCTGCGGTGACTAACTGATGAGTTGATTTAGTGCAAAATGCTGCAAATTGTGTGGTTCCAGCATCACAACTCTGATGATTTTCTGCATTTCTTTCTTTTAGATCTTTGGATTCTTTGGATTTTGAAGCTTTAGCCATAGAAAAGTTATCTCAGACTCAAGTGTTATGGACTAACATATTACTAATTGAATGCAGAAACAAAATAGCAAATTAAAAGAGAATGCCAAACCCTATACTTAAACAGCTGTGAAGAAAGGACATGCATATTTCTAGTTTTGCACACAAATATGACAGTGGCATCTCTCTTAATAGTCCATAAAGTGAACATATCTTTCATGGAAAACAAATATTGATGTTTTTGGCAGTGACGCCCATTAAATTGGGGGTATTTAATCCCCTTGGTGGGAGCGTGGTGTTGTACAAAGATTTAATTGTGGCTGAACTGAGATCTGCCCGTCTGCTTCCAGTAGGAGTTTCTGAAGTCCTTAATGCTAGGCAAACAGGGCTTAAAAAGATTTACTCTGGCACATACAGGAGAGTTTAAAAAGCCATGTTTCATCCGAACCCCTTATTAAATGAAATGTAGCATGATCTCCACATATTAAGCACGGGCTGTGAAGGACACTTGCAAAGCAGTAATTTGATAAAACTCGAACAAGGAGTGGGGCTTCAGTGACATTTAGCGCTCTTTAAAGCAGCGCCCTTTCCCCACGGTCCACAACGCGAAACCGTGCCAAGTCCGTATGGAAAATTGATATGCAGTATGTGTGGCTTATTCCATTAGACTCATTAAAGTGTCACTTTGTCATCAGCACGCTCTCTCGTGCTTAAAGCCTACCTTACAACTGCAGCAAAGGACCCATTGTGTTGTGTGTATAAAATACAGCACAGAGCTTCTTTTTTTTTTTTTTTAATGTGGCAGGAGTAATCTGTCTTCCAGGCAGCAGCCGAAAGACATCAACACAGAAAGTATCAAATGGAAGGTATAGAAAGCAAGTTCATTTGCGGTTGGACGTATACGGTACAGGTCAGTCGGCGGGAGCGGGAAAATATGGCCAATTAATGCTCTGCTCTGGAGAACGCCACCCTAATGCAGCTTATTTCCCCGCTCAGTCTAGACTCTCACTCTGCTAAAATCATTCAAGTGCCATCTACACGCTGGCTCCTCAACTGCAGCACCAAAGCCTGAACCGATGTTGTTTCTCCTTTTTTCTTAATCCAGACCGCAGTTCCCTGAACCCTGTAGAGGTTTTTTCCCTTCTAACGGGCTGACCTCCTGTGCAGACAGTAAATTGCAGGAAAAAGGTTTTCACGCTTGGCTACAGTTTGTAGTGGCAGAAACTTTATCAAACCTCTCCAAAGAGGATCTGAGTGCAGCGCTTTTAGCCTTTGATTAAACGCTGCCTCTCCAAGGAAAACCTTGCCACTAAAACACCATCGCGCTCCACTGAGTCCGATTTGTGGAAATGGGAGCATTTTTCTTTCTCTTTTTTTGGTGTGTGCCAGTATTGCGCAAATGCAGGAAATTTACACTTCTCGTTGCTCACCAAAAAAAGGCTTTTGCCTCACTTGGCAGAGCAGATATACAAAAGAAGGGAAACTCAAATCTGGCTCTCCTTTTAAAAAAATTCCTTTGACAACCCAAGCACTGACGGCATATTATCAGGACATTCCAGCCAAGCAACATAAGGAAAGTTCTTCTGAATCCCCTATTATGTGAATACTGCAATTGTGGGTCTTATTAGGGAAAAAAAACAACCAAAAAAGTTGCACTCAAAGAGTCATTTGATATCTTGAAACTTTTTATTATCATTTGGAAGCAAATTACCTGCTGGCTCTACATCATTTACACAATTATCACACAATATTCTCCAAAACAGTTTGCCCCGTGGCAGCACTGAGGCACGCCGAGCCTCGGCAAACACATGTGCCTAATAACGAGTGGGAAGTAGGTAATTGCCAGTGCACGACATAGTTTACACACCGGCGCTTTAAATCAGTGACATAAAACAGAGTCTGAGCTTATGATTTACAGCCGTGTGCTGATTAAATTAGCGTCTATGCTTTTTCTCCCAGTTTCGCACACTCAGAACTGAGTCAAGCTGTCTCAAAATATGTAGAAGTGTGAGTGTGTGTGTAAAAAAAAGACATACATCTCTTTCACACACACGCTTCCTGCCACATTCTTTTGCGTCTGCCAAAAGCTTTTAGAGATGCTCGGCAGTTGATGCCTGACTTAGTGTAATGTGCAATGTCAAGAGTGGAGGAGTGGAGTTTTAGACGCAGCCGGGTCATCGATCTTAAAGAGATGTACCACTCGAGACCGAGCCAAACATTTCCCAGAGCATCTGGATAAAACGCTGAATAATTTGAAATAGGCACTCTCAAAGTGAGAAACAGCAGCAAGTAGCCATCACATGCACAGCACAGATTAAAAAATACAAAATGAAAATCAGCAGAAGGAGTGGCTTATATGTAAAATTTTTAACAAGTCTCATAAAAGAAACGAAACCACAAATTCTGAGCTTTCTTTTTCACTTCATGTGGTCTGCTCCCCCAAATAAGACTCTAAGAAAACACCAGGAGACATAAAACAGTCCAGATAGGCATGTCAGTGGCAGACGCACCAGGACAAGCTCCTACACACTCAGCCTGTAAGACCAATTGGATTTTCCAGGGGTGAAGTGCCTTTATTGTCAACAGTGTGTCCCGCTGAAAACTGTACCGCGTCAGTTCCACCCGGCATGATTTATAGCCTTCCCAAGTGTTATTAAATGGCTAAATGCAATTCTAAACACATTTCCCATAGTCCCTGCCCTGCACTGGACCTTTTCATGCCCAGAGGTGAATGTCCCACATTCAGGAACATTTACACAGTTTACATGGATTTAACACATTTTTTGTCCATTCGGTTTTAGGAATTTGTCATAAGATTATCACTGAGCTGACAGACGAAGATGCGGCGCTTATCTCGATGTTTAAATAAAAAGGTGGGACTTTTTAGCATGACTGCTTTTAGCTGAAATCTGATTTCCACGCGGTTCCACCCGGGTTCAAACTCATGTGATTCAAATAAAAAAAGCCCTGCTGGCACAGCAAAAAATTATAAAATAAAATAAAATCATGTTTGGACAAAAAATTAAAATCCCGTTAAACTTTAGGGGGGCTTTTTTTTGTCCCCCACTCTGCACAAATGCATGGCAGTAACATTTGTGATTTACAAGCGAAGCAGTGCCTATAAGAATAAAATCTCACGATCTGTTCCACATAATTTCATTGGTTTTAGCACCCTGAGGGCTGATAGTGATGCCTAAACTGCTTTTGGCAAGTAGAGGGAATGCACAGGGAAAATCATCAAATTTCCTACAATCAGCCAGTGGTGTATGTTAACTGACATTTTCTAATCCTGCAAACGAAGAAAGTATTTCCTTAGGTTTAAAATATTTTGTGAAAGGGTGCACAGATTTTTAACCACTAATTTGCACACCCTTTTGCATGTCCACCATATAAAACAAAATCCTTCCCTGCGGCCGGGGAAACGCCTGACCTTTCCTGGAAATGCTCGCATTTAAACCACAGTGACAGACTTGTGACCTCCGACCTTTTGAATGGAAGCACACAGCCTGCCCAGCGCACCAGACGGCGGCAAATAAAGACAACAACGACCACACTTTAAAGATTCCTCTTTGTCCCGTTTGCTCAGTTGCAACCACACTACAGCCCCTGATCACTTTGTCCGGAATTATTGTCTTAACATTTGATTACAGTGAAACCGCACTGTTGTTCCTCTCTGACTCTCCCCATTACACCGAACCGCCGAAAAAGACAGCATTGTCCACAAACATATCCTGGAGCTGCTGTGATTAAGGGATAAAAAAAAAAAGAAAGTTTGTAAATGAGTGTCATTAATGTGCAGCACACCAGTAAATTTCATCATAGAGTGACATTCATTTGAATGGAGAGAGAAAATCAGAATGGAAGTCACTGGAAGCAGCAGCTGCCGATTATCTCTGGGAGAAAAGGAGACTGAAGCTTTTTTGTTTATAGATGATATTAGTTGAAGAGGGTGCCATGGAAGTTCTTCATGGAAAACAGTATTAGCATTTGAAACTTAATTTTCAGAGTATTTTCCCCTGTGGATCGTATGTGGGTGGGTGGGAAACAGTCGTTTCCACTTGTCTCTTTCCAGATATGAAGTACCTAAAGGAGCAGGGGGTTTGGCTCCTCTCCACTTCATATTCAACCATTAAACTCCATTTGAGGAATAAGTTATAGCTAACTCATCCACTTAAGTAATGTGAATTAACATTCCTCCCTACCTCAGAGCAAAAAAAAGAGAGGACTGAGGATACAGAGAGGAAAGAGAGAGGGAGAGAGAAAAGACGGGCCTGGGTGAAATGCTTGACGCCCAATACAGGAAATGCTGCACACCTTCACTGTAAATAACAGTTGAAAAGGCATTTATGGAGGACGGGGGTAATCCAAGCAAACCCCGAAAAACTTTCCGGAGACAATTCATCACCACTGGTCTGGATGGGGAGGATTGTTTTATACACTATAAACACTTAAAAGCCAGGACAAAGGAGGAAAATGCCTTCCAGGAGCAGCTTCGTAAACAATTCAAACTCAATTCAAACTCAGTTCAATCACACTTATGTGAGTCAGCCACAGGCCACTCGCATTGGCTATCAGGTCATCTTTAACTTTAAGATGCCAGCACAGCACAGGCACACATGGCTCTGTGCAGTGCAAACAGCAGTGAGAGAGTCTGGACACACAAATAAACTATAATAAAGAGTTATTTAAATGTCTGTTTTGCAGGATACATGTCTGCGTAAACATAATCATGTTTCCAAGAGGCCACAGGCTTCTGGAGCCCATGCATGCATCTCCATCTTACTGCCTTAATCAGCGATAACCCCTCCCGCCATCAACCAAACCTAACACTACATGCAGTGGTTGTTTGCCTTTTAAATAAGCCTTCACACATTCCTTATCTTTAACTCTCAGATTTTTGAGGGGCGTGGTTAGAGTGGGCACAATGGGCATCCAGCTGACTCGTTAAGCGCCCCCCTATTGTCCGCCACTGGAGTGGAGTATTTCCCCGTGCCAAGCCTTGAGAATGACAATGGGACGATAATCTAAAAAAACCAAAGATCATTTGCATGAGAAGAGAGGCTGAACGATGGGCGGCAGCATGGGGTCACTTAGCAGATGATTTCAGGAGCCACAGACAAAAAGTCGGTCTAAAATATACAAGCAAAATGTAAACATGGGGATGGATGGCTTAAACCGTCTTTACAGCACGTTAAAGTAAAAGAAGCGCAACGCCGCTGCGGAGCGCGTTTGGAACATGTTGGAAGCCCTTGCTGGAGTTTTTCGTCAAGGCTGACAAATTAGAAAGTTGAATGTGAGGAGAGGAGAGTGGGAAAATGAATGATTTTAGAAGTGAGGGCTAAGGAAAAAAGTTTTGGGAGACTCACCAGACGCGCTCAGGTCCAGGACACTTTGGAGGAGCAGGGCGATCCAGAGCGCGCAGGGTGGACATCTCCAGAGTCGCTGGTTCGCCGCTGCCCGGTTTGGATACATTCCTTCGGTTGGGTATTAAACCTTGGCACCGCTTTTGACATCCACCACACACAATAATCAATTTCGAGTCCGTCCCCCTCCAAAAAAAGTAAAATAACGCCAACAATAATAATAATAACCACTCAAAGCTCGGCGTTTTGATCAGTTCTAAATTGTTTCAGCAGCTTTTTCAAAGCCCACCAAAACTCTCCCTAGGATGAAAACAAATTGGTGCTTCTTGAAGAAAGCTGTCTCCGTCTGTCCTGGCTTTGGTGCCTTTCCTCTTCGCTCGAGCCCAGCTCCGCTTTGCCTCCTCTCAGTCTGTCTCTCTCTCCTTCTCCAACTGAGCGCAATCCTTCCAGCAAACTTCATCGGGAGAAGTTGTGCCCACAGAAGCCACATGGCTCTGATTAACCAAGTGTCGCCATCGTGCGTGCACTACAGGAACTGTCCAGATGGCGGCCAGAGTCTACCTCGTGTTTTATTTTTCATCTATGAGTAAAATATTTGAGGAGTATTCAGTTTTTAGATGGAGACCCAGCATTTATGCTTCCTGCTTTACTTCAGTTACTAAGACGCTTAAAAGAAGTGATCAGTGATTCAACTCTCTGCCGTAAAATTCACGACAACTGAATTTATATGTACAGCTGTTTATATCTAACTATAATGTGCATCCTATAAACCTTAGAATGAACGTATTTGTTCTTCTTTTTTAAAATTTGCATATTGATTGCATAGTTTTATATATTGACCCATTTTATATTTGTTATGTCCAATTTGGGGCTTTTCCGGATAAATAAAGTGTAGCAATTAATACAAAAATCAATAATTAAAAGAAGACAGCATTCCCTCTAAGCCACGTGTAAACGGATTCCCTGGATCCAGAAGTCATATTTTCTTGAGAACATCAAATCAAAGTCTAGCAGTTGTTTTTTCCTTTTTAATCTGACATGTGATTGTAAAGATACTGCAAGATCTGAGCATCTTTGCCCAATTTCACCATGGTGAAGAGTCCTTTCAAAAGTTCCTGGATCCAGATCCAGATCGGCTGCACCTTTGGCAAAAAAAATTCATGCAAATCCCCCTTTTTTTAAGTGCAACCAAACCAAACCAATCCCATAACTTCCTTGGTGGAGGTAATTAAATAACCAAAGAAAGCTTCTCAGTTCCCTGCAGGCTGAGAGGCACTAAACAGCCTTTTTGTTCGAGCTGTCACTGGTACACATGATTTATAAGGTCCAGTGGTTACAAGAAAATATTCTCTAATGAAAAAAATACACGCTAAATACACTTATAAGAAATTCAAGGAGTGTGAACTGAAGTTAGCCTTATGAATGTGCTTTATTGCACTAATGATGTTCAAGGGAAGCCCCTTCACAGTCTTTTTTTTTTTTAACAAACACAACTTCCTGTTTCCTGTGAGATAACGCTATAGAAGATCAGATTAATCTGATTTAAGAAGCTGCAAATGTAGCTTAACTGATCTCTCTGTATTAACTGAAAATGATCAATCTGGTGCTGTTTAATATAGTTTTTCTTTTATATTTTTAATTAGGTGAATAATGTAATGTACTAAAAAACCATATGCAAATGTTTAACTCATTTTACATGCATTAAGTGTATAAAAACAGATGAAAACTGGAAAGTTACAAAAAGAATGAAAAGACAATGTTCTCTTGTGCCTGGCTGCACACACACACACACACACACACACACACACACCTACACACACACACACACTTCAATATAACTATTCAGACGTTTACAGTACGACTGACCAAATTCACTTCTCCTCTGTAAATCCACATCCTGTTTAATTTCACTCTGCTGACTTCTGGATTCTGACACATGCATTGTCTCTGCAGGTATGTGTGTGTGTGTGTGTGTGTGTGTGTGTGTGTGTGTGTACACAGAGGATTTTGAAAGCCATTTTGGGGAGCAGGAAAAGAATGGTAGCAATTTATTATCTCCGGTTCTCCAGTGCAGCGACCCACCTCTGCTCATTAGAGGGAAACATCATCCTCTCTGAGGTATGTTTTGATTTAGCTGTTACAGAATAAAGGAAAAGTGTGCATAAATAGTGCTCGACACTGAATTATTTGCCAGACTTGAGAGACGAACATGAAGTGGGTTGCTCGCAAGCAGCAGTGCTTTACCCTGTACAGTTATCCCTGCTCTTTCTCAGCTCCAAGAGCCCAGAACATGGTCCATGCCTGTCTCATGGCCTCTTTCCCTTTCTTAAATCCATATGGACTCAAAGTCATCCCAGAGAACCGGGATAACACTCTTCTAACCCACTTTAAACCCTGATGCATTCAGTGGTCTGTACAGTGGCCCTAAGAGGTCAATGCACTGCAACATAGAAAACACACAAATAAACAGAAACAGACAATGCGATGGTGGCTCAAGAGTTGGGAGTTCGCCTTGTAATCGGAAGGTTGCCGGTTCGAGCCCCGGCTCGGGCAGTCTCGGTCGTTGTGTCCTTGGGCAAGACACTTCACCTGTTGCCTACTGGTGGTGGTCAGAGGGCCTGGTGGCGCCAGTGGCCGGCAGCCTCGCCTCTGTCAGTGCGCCCCAGGGTGGCTGTGGCTACAACATAGCTTGCCATCACCAGTGTGTGAATGACTGGATGTGTAAAGCGCTTTGGGGTCCTTAGGGACCATAAAAGCGCTATATAAATACAGGCCATTTACAAGAAAATTAATTTGAGTCCTTAAAGGTAACTTGGTCTGCTTTTATTATTATTATTATTTAATCTGTTATAGTAATAGATGGATCACATTAAAAATGAACAAAGTTTCAAATAATAAGCTCATCATATGTGCAAAGTAACCCATATGAGCCAAAAGCTCTCAGGGGTTCAGACTTCACTAAATGCTCGTCTTCAGGCAGATATCCCTAATATGGCCATCTCGGGCCCACAGCACTGGCTGTGAGCCCCACCGACATGCTTTTCAAACCTTCTGTCTACAAGAGGCACTCAGTCAAATTTAAATATAGGTGAAATGCAGCTAAAAAGGTCTGTTTCAGTCAGTGGGCGAACTGAGTGGCTGCACAGAGGCCCAGTGTGACAAATAAGGATTGTTTGGAATTGTTAAGCACACAAAGATACTCCAGCAGAACCTGACAATTAAAAACATGGAGCTGGCAGTTAGTATGACAGGTGCCCTTTAATCAAAGACACATTATTCTCCACTGTGCGACTCCGTTCGCTCTGCAGCCAAAACTTTAATTGCTGATCCTTACAAGTACCTGGGGATTTAATTTGACTGACTTATACTGAACACCTTTAAATAAACAAGATTCTTGTCTTGAATTGAAAGATGGCTTTCTTTTTCCAACTGCAAAACCAGGATGTAGCCAGTCTTCATGTTTAACCTGAGATATCCCCTGACACTGGGAAAACTGGTTTCAGTTACCTTAAACTTGAAATGGGATGAATTGTAAGCTGTTCTAAAATGAATTACACCCCCTTGGTGTTCCTGCAACTGTTTTTATTCATTTCTTGTATTATTTATTTATGTTATTTCCATCTGCTAGCTGCATTCTTGTAATTGTTATTGTTCTCAAGTCTCTCTTGAAATGACAGATTAAATGAAGTTTCTGTTAAACCCTTCAAATACTCACAAACAAGCAAATCCAGAAACTTTAAGCTCTCTCAAGACTGTTCTGTGTTAAATTTCTTTATTACTGTGGATTGTACATCAACACACTTTTGCAGTGTCCTTGGTCTGCAACTACTGGAGTAGCTGAGGAAATTAGGAATACATTGATTACGATGGTTGAGAGATATAAAGCAGCCGACTGAAACAGCTGCCTGATCCTCTGATCGAAACCAGGGCTGCGGTCAGGTCATGTAAATAAATATGGCAATTCATGATAAATGAGTGTTCAGCTGCACTTTAACACATTATATATAAGAAGTCTTTCATACCCGAGTTTAAAGCTGGTGAAAGGGAATTGTTTTTTTAAAGATATACTTCTGCTTAAGTAAATTCATGGTGAAGCAGTGAAGTGGGCTCGGACACTGAAATATGTCAGGTTGCCACTTTGAGAACTCCTGGTGGAGCGTCTTCGGGACCCAAGACCTTTATTGCATCTGCATGATTTCACATAACAATTCAATTAAGGCAACAAAGGGCTTTTGTTCTCCAGCGATATCACACCGAGAGCAAATTCAAACTAAATAACCCTAAATAACTGTCAAACCAGAAGAAATTGGGCATGACTGATTGCAGTCTGCAGAAAAGTGTGAGGTGACGTGCACCATCCATATGCCCCATTTCCCCCTCTCTGAAGCACCTTTTGAGATTTTCAGTTTAAGCAACTGGACGAGTGTTTAGGTTTTCTCCACAGTAAGGAGACTCGGCGGGGTGGAGGAGGCTTTGGAGGGGGGAAGACCTCACTATTGCACTGACCAAGTAGTGAATTTACATCTGATATTGGTCTGTTTTTCTTTTTGCCTGATGTCTGTCAACTTCATTTTGACCAAAGCAGGACAAGATTATTAAAATTGCAACCATGCATGCTGAAATCCTCTAACTTTCATGTCGGAGTGGAGCAGGGTTCTAAAGGGCTCTTTGAAGAGCAGATCCCTTGGGCTTTCTGCTGTGGCCACAGCAATCGGACAGGGAGGCTCTTTGTTAAAAACCAGGCGATGATGTCTCAGTCAATAAAAGAGCATGAAAGTTGATGACGGCGATAATGATAGGCCTTAAAAATTGCCTTCCTACATCTTCTCACTATGTTCTCTCTTTCTTTATATCCTAATAACACTAACAGCATGCACTTTTACTTGACGTTCCTTGCAATAACGCTGAAAATGTGTTAGCACTTTGTGCATTCTTCGAGCTGCGGATAACTGAGGACAGTTTTCACCACAGTTTAGACATCTTTAAACAGCTGACAGACTGTCTGGCCTCACTGCGTCGTCTGTGTTCACCCCACCAACCCCCCAAAACAAAATGTAACTTCATAAGGAACACACTACAATCTGTGCTGATACAACAGCATGCATCATGCAGAACTGCAGGGGCCTCTTTCCCTCTGTCAGTTCTTCACTGTGAGCAGGCAGCACCTTTGTGATATACAATTAGGAACTGCAAAGATATCAAATTTCCTGCAAGAGAAACTCAAGGAAATAGGTCAGTGTATGCAACGGTGCCAAGGCAACGCTTTATTGTCCTTTTCCTGTCTCTACAGGGTCCTAAATTATGTGAAGTTTCAGTTAGCAGACCAGTAAAGGGCTGCAGTTGATTGTTGTCTACATTTACTTTGTTTTGTTTGTATTTGTGTATGGAGTGGGAATAAATGGAGCGATGAGAGAATGGCTTTTTTCGTCTCGTCTGTGACGGTAAAATTTAGCTTGTTGATTTGTGGTAAGGCCTCAGCACCCACGTTTCTTTCATCTTAAATTCTGACATGGTCCCGCCATAGCCCCTTCATCAAACACACACTCCACAGGACAATGGGCCGCATAAGTGTGGTGTCTCCTGGAGTATTTGTTGACTTATTGCCTGCAGAGCCAGAGGAAGAGTTGGAAGGGATTCTAACTGGACCAAATCCAGGCTCCGTGCAATGTTTGGTAAAACTGTGTGGTCAGAACTCATCTTGTCCCAGTTTTTATAGCCTCACACATCATCCTGTACACTTCAGCTCCACACCCGGAAAGTTGAGAGTGTAAAGATGGTGATGACTCATGCAGTGCCTCCACATCCATCAATGCAATTTTTTGGGGGTGTCTAAGACATTTTTAAAATCACACACTGAGCTCAAACTTGTTCACATCTAGAAAATGAACTAGCACATCAAATAAAAACACACTGTATTTATTTCCAGTCTTCAGATTAAAAATATATAATATACAATATAGTGTCATTTACATTATATAAGTAGAGCAAAGACTTTTCATTGGGACTGTGGAACCAATGGAACAGCATGAGCAAAAGACAGATCAAACCTCTGCTCATTGCTTAAAGGGCCTATAACGGGCAGATATGGTTCAAAACTGGGTCATCTGTTTCTGTGGTTTTGGATCCTGAGACCACAGAATACCTTCAAAGGTCTCTTGAACCATGCCTATTCTGAGCTGGGGGGGGGTTTGTGCTGATTTTTTGTTTTTTGCTTATTACTGTACAGTGTGTAATTAAAAAGAAGGCCATCACATGCCAGCCATGGAAGGACATGTGTTTTTATGAGAAGTACCAGCATTCATCTGCTCTTTGTACCAAACGAAAACAAAAGCAAGATGCACAATGCAGGTACAACAAGTCCACACAAATCCACCCTAAAATGCATATAAACAGAGCACACAGAATGCGAATGCAGTTCATGTGCAATGGGCCATACAGTAACTTGTACACAGACACAGACATGGAAGGATTGGTGCTGAAAACTTCTTGAAATTTGACATTTCTTCAGTTGTTGTATTCAGTGTAATGGGTATTACATTTTTAGATAAAGCATCAGCGGACTTAAAATATAATAATGACAATCAGCTTTATTGACCAAGTATGTCTACACATACACAAGGAACTGAGCTGAATGGATGATAAGATAAGATAAGATAAGATAAGATAAGATAAGATAAGATAAGATAAGATAAGATAAGATAAGATAAGATAAGATAAGATAGAACAAAACAGTATATACAGTACACTTTGACGGTGGATGTTTTAGGTACAGCCTCTGAGTGTCATCAGTGTCCATCAGAGTGACTACCTGTGGAAAAACACTGTACATATCTGCTTGCTTTACTGTGCAGTGCTCTGCAGTGGCTAGCAGAGGCGAGGACTTGGAACAGGGTGTGATGGGTCTTGCACTGATGTTGCCTGCTTGTTTCCTGATTCTGTATTTATACAAATCCTGAATCGAGGGGAAGTCGGCACCAGTGAATTTTTTCTCCAGACCTCACTGTTCATGGTTGTCTGTTCTTGTCCTGTTTGGTGGCTGATCTGAACCATACAGTGATGGATGAGCAGAGAACAGGCTGGATTGTTGAAGATCTCCCGAGGCAGGTTGAACGTCCTCTGCTGGGTCTTTTTGATGATTGTGTCTATATTGGGTGACCACTTCTGGATGGAGGAAGGTTCCTCCTGAAATCCATTGTCATCTCTACAGTGTTGAGCGTATTGAGCTCTAGGTTGTTCCGATTGCACCACAGGACCAGTTGTTCAACCCCATGTTTGTATGCAGACTCATCGCCATCCATGATGAGTCGGATGACCGTCATGTCATCTGCTTCCTGTCTGTCAGTAAGTTTGTGATCCACTGACAGATGGAAGCTAGTTTGGAGTGAGGACTTCAGGGATGATGGTGCTGAAGTGAAGTCTATAAACAGAATTCTAGCATTTGTGCCAGGGCAGTCATGGTGTTGCAGGATATAGTGCAACACTATGTTGACATTATCCACCGAACCGTTGGACCGGCAGGTAAACTGCAGGGGGTCCAGAAGGGGACATGTGATGTCCTGCATCTAGATCACAACCAATCTCTCACAGGCTTTCACAACTAGAGACATCAGGGCAACAGGCCTGTAGTCTTTTAACCCAGTGATAGAGGGTTTGAGCTGTAGCTGTACCTACAGGTGGTAGAGCAGGTCAGCTACTAACCGGAAGGTTGGTGGTTCGATCCCAGTCTGCATGCCAAATATCCTTGGGCAAGATACTAACCCCATGTGGCTTGTGAATGTGTATGAATGTTAGATAGGCACTAACAGTTTAGAAAAAAAGTGCTTGTGTGAATGGGTGTGATAGGGTAAATGAATTATATGTATAAAGCACTTTGAGTGCTCAGACAGAGTAGAAAAGCGCCATGTAGGAACCAGTCCATTTCTTGGGGACTGGGATAATTGTATATATGACAGCCACCCTTCCACTGAGGCCAATTCTGATGATGCTTTAATAAATTGATCAACTGAAGGGCCAGATGCCTCTCTAAGGTCCCATCAGATTTTTGCTGGATGTTTTTTCCTGATTTTTAAAGACATTAATTTCAGATACTATTCATCTACTGTAGATGTCTGTGTTATCTTTGGCATTTTTTGAAGACTCAACAAAAAAATGGGAAGAAATGTGTTTTTTGTTACAGGGGGGTAGCAAAAATGAGACAATTTAAAACAAAAGGCAAGTTTCACAATCAGATCTCCAACAAATGCTTCATCTTTAGGAGGAGAGAGCCCACGTAGGCACAGGAAGAAGATGCAAACTCCACACAGAATGGTCCCAGTCACCCTGAGGATTCAAACCCACGATCTTCTTGTTGTGAGGTGATAGTGCTAACCGAAGCATCACCATCCCATGTATGCATTACACAGGGTGCAGCAGAAGAGCTGCTCATTTTTGCACATAACTGTCAAAACTACCTCAGAATCTTATTACGATGTAATCCTGCTAACATACAGCATACTCATGCAGCATTCTCAAACTACCTAGAAAATGAAGGTCAGTCCTTGAATTGTGATACAGATGACTGAGTAAAAGGATCTCATGTATTTAAGTGTTACTAAAACTATTTTTTACTTTACTTCAAATACTTTATATTAACATGACTAGAGAGCAAAAAGCCTTTGAGAATGGTGTCTTTGTCTGCCACATCGCCCTTCTTCTTGTATGAAAGCAATGAACAGGCTGCTCTTAAAAAAACAAAAAACAAAAAAAACACCCACACGGCACCATGCCAGCTCCAGAGAAAGCCATTTGGATATCTAATAGCTTTGGACCAGGTCAGCTTAATGTAAGCCTTATTGCGATTACCTGATGTAATGACAGCCAATCCAAATAGAGCCTGTAAGCCATTATGAGCCAAACAAGAGGAACACATTATGCTTTGCGCTATGTCAGCCTGACAAGGTCTGAACAACGCAGCATGAAAAAGTTTCCACCCAGTTACTGCGACTCCTAAGGGGATGGAGAGGAACTGTTTAGGGCAGTTATACATCCCAAATGTGCCTTTGAAGACTAGCAATCAGCCTTAAAACCCCCTATCTGCAATCTTAACGTAAACAAGAGAAGAAGGATTTGAAACATTTATTCAGAAATGGCTCTTAATAGTAAACAGCACCACGTGAAATTTTTAAAGCCTTAAAAAAAAAAAAAAAAAAAAAAAAAAAAAACAGGAAATGTATATTAACAGTCAGTTGTAACATAATGTCATCAAACAAGAAACTCTTTAGATAGCCGCAAGAAAATTGATTGGACAGTTAAGTCCAGCTCAGGAACTTTTTTACCTGCTATAGGCTTTGGAGGCATTTGTGCAGGTAGAGCAGTTTGTGTTTAGAATGAAGAGGAATGCCACCAACTTCAAATGTGTATCATGTAAAAAGGACAAAGTTCCCAGTAATACAGTACCTAACTTCTCCTGATCTACACCCCCCCTCAGAAAAATAAAAAAAAATTCCATTTGCCTTTACATAGTTTTGGATCCTTTAACTTCCTGACACTATAACTAATCGGTAGGATTACAGAGACCATTGCTAAAACAAGAAGACTTGCGAGGGAGGGAGAGAACGCATCAGTTTATACTTCGCTTTCCTCAGGAATGTCTTTGGAGAGGCATCGTCGTCTTGGAAGCACTTCAGACTCGTCCTACAGTTTGGCTCGCGCTCTGCTGGAAAAGATCTCAGCGTTTACATAGAATAACTTCCAAACTGAACAAAAAGCCATCACTAAACAACCCTACACACACGCACATACATTTTCACATTTGCCTTTTGAATGCTTTGTTTTCTTAATCGTGTTCTGTGCAGTTACCACTTCTCTAAATACCTGCTGGTTTCAAATGATGTTTTCTAATGAATGACAAGAATTTATTAGACAAACATTTAAAAAAAAAAAAAATGTAACAAAGAAACATGACTACAGTTCTTTTATGTAAGGTTCTTTTATTCACTGGTGGACGTGTCGGTTTGACAGTAACTGTGGTTTGGTGTATCTCATTAGGCTAATTTGGTGGTTTTGGAGATCAGGAGGAGGAGAAGGCACCAGGTCAGTATGGGGGCGGGGAGTGGAGGGAAAGGGGTGAGGTTTCCCCTAATTGCTGAACTATGGTCAGTTTGGCACTTTTTCAGTTTTATGATATACAGTTTAGGAACAGAGCAGGACAATAACATTGTTATTCCTGACATTACATGAAGCACAATTTTTCTTGAAATGAACACAGAGCATGTTACTGAAGCTAGCAAACTTTTTCTAAAGTCCAATCTTTTCTTCATAACGTCAGAACATAAGCTAATGCATTTATGTCATTTGAAGCTTAAAGGACAAGATCAGAACCCTCAGGCAGATGTTCACCAACATTTCAAAGAAAATACCATTAAAGCTCACTGGGTACAAGCACTAGAGAAAGGAAATGGATAACTTTAAGCAAAAATTAAGAGCTGCTCATGTATTCACCCTGCGTGTTATCATCCAGCTCTGTTTCTTTAAAAAGAGCCAGGAACTGAAGCCAAGACAGCATTCAAGGGCAGCATCACCCCAGAGACAGTGTCGGTATCCTGTTGCTGAGCATGAGTGGAGGCAGTGTGGCAACGGAATCATGTGATCACAGTCGGGCCGGTGCGTCCAGTCCTCTCGTGGAGCTGGGAGAGCTTGAGAGCGATGTCTACCAGAGGAGCCAGGATCGCCTAGACGAGATGCACAAAGAACAGTGAACGTCAGACTTCCTGTTCAGGTCATTCAGTTTATAGAAGTCCTTCAGTCACAAAGCAGCTTCTTCTGGTTCTGTATTGCTGACAAGCTGCCGTTAACGCCGCCAGTATGAGATATATGAGCAGAAACGTCAACTAGCAAGGCCCAACTGAAGAGCTGCTAAAATAAAACTACAGTTTGGTCCAAAATTTGTTAACCCCCATTTTAAGAAGCTCAGTTTTAAGTGGACAAATTACTTTAATTTTACATTTAAATATTGTTTTTAATACCTCAGACAAAATTCTGAGTTTCCTCCCCTGAGATATTCTGATCGACATTTACTTTTATTCAGTAACTGGAAACCACGGTCTTGTGATCAGGTGACCGACTTGGCTATTGAAGAATATCACGTTTCTTTGCTTTGAGAAACTTGTGTTTCCTTTGCAGTACGCTTTGGGTGGTTATCCATTTGCACTGCAAAGCTCTGTCTGTTTGCAGCTTTTAAATGGATCTGAGCAGAGACTACAGTCATCCTGCTACTTCTATCAGCAGTCACATCATCAATAAGCACTAGTAATCCAGTCCCAATGGCAGCCATAACATTGGAATTATGAGTCGTTTCTCCTTACTTTTCTCTTCCTGTCATTGTAGTAAAAGTTCATCTTGATTTCATCTCTCCACTTTTCCCCCCCAAACTGTGCAGACTTTCTGACCTTCATGGTCCTCAATCCAAATCTAATTTAAAAACAACAACCACCAGTGGTTTGCAGCTACTTGTAAACCTGCATTTCCATTCATTAAGGCGTCTCTCAATTATTATGATCATCAACTTCTGAACAGGCCTCACCTGGCCATCAAACTGCTTGTCAATATAGTTATTTGTGAGTTGAAAATCTGCACTTCTATCACAGAGTGATGACTGATTCATGTCAAATCCACTACGGAGGTCTACAGAGGCAAAACTACAAAAAGTGTGGCCTTATGGGCTCAACTCTACATTCTTAAATCTACTATTTTTATGATTAAATTAGAAGAATCTATAAAATGTGACCAACATTTACACTGAATACGATTAACTGTGACAAAACACGACGCAGTGGATTCATAAAACAAGCGTTTTCGGTATCACAGTTTTGTGTGAGGTACTTTCTTTTCTTCTCTAAATCCACACAGAAATGAGGTTACCCCATGGGTGTGTAAATCAAACCCATCCAAAGTCAGCCAACTGAACCATTAACCTGCTGGCCATTTATCTGTCAAGCTCTGATTCTGAAGCAGTATGTTTCTGCTTATCTGTTCATTCAGAGTGTCCAAGCGCTGAAAAGGATAAAGAGCTGGAGCAGAACTTTTCCTTTCTTGTACTACATCACCTCCCTGTCTGCACCATTCAAAAGTATTTTATGAAGTGTCTAGTTGGAACTTGCACTCTTCATTTTTTCTTACCAGTCCTGATAAGCTGCCATAAGTCAAAACTTGGCCAAACATCTCCATCATCTCATCTCCCATGTTGAATAAAATCTCTCAAACTGTTTTTTTTTTTTTTTTTTTTTTTTTTTTTTTTTTTTTAAGGGCTCCACCCAGTGCTAGCTGGCCATCGTACACGTTACTGATCATTCCAGGCAACCCAAAAGGTCTAAAGCCCATGTGAATATTAAACTGCTCTAATATAGATGGATAATGGGGTGACAACCTTTATAAATATCTTTCTTTTTTCCCCTCCCTCCTAAACGATTATTCACAAGCACGCAAAAAAAAAGATTTGTGAAAAAAGAAAAAAAAAAATTGTAACTGTTTATTTTCCTATCTGATGACTTCATTGTCTAATCTTTTTCCTCCCTGGATCCAACCAGCTGGGATTACTCCTCTCTGTCCTCACCTGTGGATCCTGGTAAATTTTCTGCGCGTCCTTCTCGTAGCTGTCTATGTAGAGCCTGATGGTTGCTCCAGCACTGCCTGTACCGCTGAGACGGAAAATGACCCTCGAACCATCGGAGAAGATGATTCGGAGGCCCTGGGAGAGCGAAAGAGAAACAAAGATGTAAGAGATGGTGACAAATTCAAATATCGGCTGAGCAGTAACATGTGGTTATATAATGTATGAGGTGGGAGTTATTGCATGTGCGTATGCACAGGGGTATGACCTCATCAGGTATTTTGCCAGCTTTTGAAACGCATCATTAGCAGGTCTGATTTTAATAGGGAATCTCTGTTTTAAATTGGATACAGACTCTTAGTAGCATCTGAAGTGGGGAAAAAAAATCCCCCTAAAACATGAGGCGAGCAGAGCACTGTTGCAGGATATGGTGTAAATTGTGGACTGCAAATATTAATGGGGTCTGTCTTGCAGGCCACTCACCTGGTTTTTGGAAACACTCCCATCGACAGGGTCTGTATAGGCAAAATTGTCAGCGATGGCAACCTCGTAGGTCTTATCACCCGATGAGAACTTCTTTCCTTTAAAGGATGCATCGGACATTGTCGCCTCCAGATCCTTCATCATCTTATTGGCAGCATCTGAGTCAACTTCCTCATAGTCGTACCTGGATGTGAAGTTAGACCAAGATTTTAAAAATATACGTAGGATCTCATTTTCAACTACTTTTGATAATGACACATTTTTAATCTGAAGAGACAAAAGTAAAGAAAGTTTAATTATAACTGTTGCACTCCACTTGTGCTGCATTTCTCCAATTTGCCACTGGAAGGCGCCATTCCTGCATAGTCTCAAGCAGAGTTCTTTAAAATGTTTTGACAGTGGTGTTTAAAAATTCTTAACACTGTCAACAGTGTTTAAAACCCCCCCTCATCTTTTAAGATTCAAACTCTCACTTCATAAATCGTAATTCAGGCATCGCCTCTGACCTGGTGAAAAAGTTCCTGCCAAACTTCTGCCAGTGATCTTTCAGTATCTCCTCCACGCTCTGTTTCCTGGTGGCTAAGATTGACAGCCACGCAAGCACCGCCCACAAGCCGTCCTTCTCACGGATATGATCCGAGCCTGTTTATTAGCATAGAGAGATGTGACTGGATGAGGGGCACTTCTTACTGGTGTCACAGCTAAAAAAAAAAAAAAAAAATGTGATAACCAAGTCTCACCAGTGCCAAAGCTCTCCTCTCCACACAGAGAGAGTTTACCAGCATCCATCAAATTCCCAAAGAACTTCCAGCCAGTTGGAGTCTCATACAGGTCCATCTGCAGCGTTTTAGCCACACTGAAACACACAGATTACATCATATAAGGAAAAAAAAGGATTCCTGATTGGCACTTTTGCCAATTTACCCAAAAATATAAAAACTATGTGTGTTTTCGTTTTTACTTGTCCAAGGCTCCACTGGTAGGCATGCTACGGGCCAGTCCTTTGACGCCGGTCTTCTGGAAGTACGGGATGCTTTTGATGTTAGCAGCAATGACAGCCACAGAGTCCGAGGGGTTCACAAAGAAGCCATGTTTACCCAAAACCATGTTGCGATCCTGAAGAGGAGACAAAAACATGGCAATCCTGAGCTGTGATATTACTTTATTCATTTACACTGTAAACACTGCAATAGTTACATCCTTTTTGCACACACTCTTTTCTTACTCTGTAATGCTGCCGTCAATTTTCTTGATATTTATCTATAATCACATCTGTCAACCCTGGATATTTATTATTTGGTGATTTGTATATATTGTGCTATTCTTTATATCTTAACATATTGTATTGTTAAATAGTCTAGTCTGTTTTTGTTAATGTTACTGTACTAGAGCAACTGTAACCCATATAATTTCCCTAGTGTTTAATAATGTATGCTGATTCTGATAATCGGCAGCAGATAGGTTTAGTGTCAGTACTTCCTGAAAAAAAGCTTTTAAAACCCTTCAAATCCCAAAGTAGATCTTTTCTGTAAAACATCTTTTAGATTATATTGATAATTTTGAAGACAAGCTGACCAAATATTTCTTGTGATTTCTTTCTGTTTAGCATTTGGTCTGTTCCTTTCATGAAACACGATAGCTGTCAGGAGGAAGGGCGAGGAAAACAGCTAACTAAAAACATTCCACATTAAGTGCTGTTCCAAAGTTTAAATGAGTTCGATTCAATCTCACTCTGGGAAGTAGGCCTAAAATTTTGATTGACTCTCATGTAATAAAGAAAATATAAACTTGGAATGAAAACTTATTAGATATATATTTATTATATCCAATTATATTTTAAGTGATCTAATATCACAGATTCATATCCAGGTCCAGCCTTCATAACTCTGCCGCCCAGCTCTTGCCAATACAGCTGTTAAATTATCCTTTATTAGGGGAATGCTGAAGAACTTACACCATCACCATCAAATGCAGCTCCAAAGTCATATTCTCCACCTTTCATTGTTTTGACCAGGTCAGCAGCATAGGTCAAGTTGGGGTCAGGGTGGTGACCACCAAAGTCTTCCTGGGGGACACAATTGACCGCAGAGTTTGCTGGAGACCCCAGCTCTTCACACACTATCTTCTTCACATAAGGACCAACCACTAGAGGGAGTGAGAGCGCCATTAAAAAAGGACATCACATGTTGCCATGGTCACTAACAGAACAAACTTTCCTTTACACTGTGATGCACAAAGATTATTTCCGTTTATGTTGCCTGTTGGTAATTTATTCAATTTAGGAACTAGTTTCCCTACCTCCATGCATGGCATCCAGTCTGACATTAATGTGATTGGCTCCTGAAAGAAGCTCCTTCAGTGCAACAAAGTCAAATATCCCCCTTAGCATCTCTGCATAGTCATCAACTGAGTCCACAATCTCCACTGAGATAAAGCAAGAGGGAAAAGCACAGTTAGCACACAAGACTTGGTACAAATCACAGTATATGAAATTACACAGCAACATGTATTCAAGATTTGAATAGACTAGAACATGTATTTCCAAAGACAAGAGAGTTCAAGATGTTGGTATTAATTTAACAAATTGTTTGTCTTTCAGTTGAAGGCAGGATTCTGCATCCCTGGGTCTGTTACCTGTGAAGGGCTTGAAAGTGTCCACTTCAAAGGTCTGCTTGCCAATCTTAGACAAATCCACTTTGAGGTCTGGGCAGATGTGATACTCCTGCAGGCCTTTACTGATCTCAAATATTTTATTTGTGATGCCCTCTGGAGCAGGTCCTACGGACAAAGTTAAACACTGGTTAGAAACCAGGCAATGCCCAAATATGGAACATTGAGGAGTGCTCAAAATATGACTTGGACTATACTGATTAGAGAAACCGTGGGTCTGTGCACTCGTCTCACCTCCACTGGAAATGTTGTACTTGATGCCAAAGTCTCCATTGGGGCCTCCGGGGTTGTGACTAGCTGTGAGGATGATGCCACCCACTGCTTTTATCTTGCGGATCACACAGGAGACTGCTGGGGTGGACATGATGCCATTGTGACCAATCACTAGGTGATTTATCTGCAGGCAGGAACAGATGCACACGTGTAAATTAATGGAAACAGACAAAAGTGTGTGGTTGTTCACACCTCCAACCATAATGTAGAAGTAATAATGGTACTGATGCTCCATGCAAAAGACTAAATTAAACACCTTTTCCACTGACTAACCTTGAGAAGGTTATCCACACCTTCCTTCAACATCCATCCTGGATTATTCCAGTTTGGTTTTTTTTGTTTTTTTTCTCAATATGTCAGATTGGGCAAATCAGTATTGGAGCTAACCCAAAACATTACTGCTTGATGACAGCATGAACTTATTTCACCCATCTTTGCACCATTATACTGGGTAGCTGTGCAGGTTTATATTTCATTTTAAATTTTGCTCACATGCAAGAGTTTGCCCCTGACTATGTTATTAAAATTTTTACAATTGTATTGCCCAATACCAAGTGAAACAAAAGTTTTAAATCCAGTAAGTGCAAATCTACAGTGGCCCTGAGAGGTCAAACACACTGCAACTTAAGAAAAAAAAAATCAGCAAATAGGAAGAAACACTGCAAAAGCTCACAAAACACAACAGGAGTGATTAAGAGGAGATAATAATGTGCATGACAAGTTGCTCTAAACAGCTAATAGAAAACATATATGCAGTATTAAATGAATCATGCGATTGAAAGACAGTAGCTCGAGTCTTTTTTTCCACAGCACAATATAGATGAATCCTCAACTTCTTTTAAGTTCATCTCGGCACATTCCTTCGCATGTTTCAGTTTCTGTCACCTCCGCCGTTTTTTATTCAACTTCTATTGTGTTTTGTGTACTTTTCCAGCATTTTTTAGATTTGTATTGTGTTTATAAGTTGCAGTGCATTTGACCTCTCCGGGCCACCATACAAATCGCATTTGTTTATAGCCAGCTATATGACCTGAGCTGGCCCTGCTGCTCAGTGCTTTACAAGTGCTTGCAGAATAGTTTATATTTTGACTCCTTTTGTAGTTTGAAATCATGGCATTATCTCGCTCTATTTAACCACACAATGGTTTGCTTTGTGCAATCACACGGGCAGCAGTGCATCTCTCTGTAACTTATGAAACAATTTCACCCAGATTTCCTAATATAGACCCAAAATTACAAATGCCAACCAAGATTTGCCATTTTTGTGCAACTTGCACCTACTGGCATTAGAGGAACCCTGCATTTAGCAATGCTTCTTTGCATTAGATACAAGAAGGACAGAGTGGTCATCTAATGAGAAGGAAGGTCACAGATCGAGGCTAGACTACAATGAATATGTCCTCTCAGAGAGTGATGAGGCTACCTTGCAAATAATCAAGAAGGTAATAGGGTTTGATAATATTATGTTGATGCATTCTCACTGTGCATTTCTCATCTATGCACAAGACATATGCATAGCAACGTGACCGGCTGCAGACCACGCCCCCCGATGGCCATGGTCTGTCGTTTGATGTTACTCAAACGAAGTAACCAAATCGTTTGAGTAACATCAGAGTGGAAGCAGCCAGTTACCACACATTCAATGAAACACCACAACGTTGGCTTATCGTGCCTTCTTTCCCAACATCTAAACCCGTTTTGTTCCCTTTTAGAGAGAGTTGGGCAAGACGGACCAAGAGCCTAAATTTTTTTTTTTTTAAATATTCAATGATTCAAAAACGCCGAGTCAGAGTGTAAATGTCAAAGGTAAGGGTCTGACATGCAAGCGACCTCCTTCGTGCACTTTATCCAAAAGATCACCACGGTCAAGCAGGCTACCGGAGACAGTGCATGGAAATCCAGAGGGGGGATGGCGATACGTGCCAAAGGTTCACTGACTGCTTTGGACCTTATGGAACAGTCAAGTAGTTTTCCAACAACACAGTTTGAATGAACTGGGGCCAATATCAAGGCGCAGATACAGGCAGGAATGTCATTCAGGATTCAGCGCCGTCTCTCGTGGTTAGGAGAGCTTGAAAGAGCACGTATGGCTGATTAGCCAGCCCAACTGTAGTCATTGACTTTAAAGCATTGCATAACTTTACATGAACCCATTTAATATAGAACTGAATAGCACCTCTCGCAACATTTTAACATGCAGAACGTAATCCATGTTTAAATACGTATATTTATGCTAGCAAGTTAATAATACATGACCTGACAGTAAATATTTTGAGCATTTGGTCGTATCTCGGTTAGCATTAAGCTACTTAAGTTACTCTAGCTTTCTAGGTAGCTAACTTTTATTTTTTTAAACTAACCAAATAATGTCAAACCAGTCAACAGACTAGTTATTTAGGAAAACATCTGATATACTTGACCGCTAGCTTGATGTGAGCCTGCTAGCTTACAAGCTATTCTATAGGAATAGACTCAGTGAGCTACACACACACATACAGCAAGGACAGCAAAGGTGAACAACATTTCGTTCTGCTACTGACCCCGTTGGCAGCTGAAATCTGGACGATCAGCTGAATAGCGTCTTTCATGAAAAACCTGCCATCCCCTCCCACCACCAGAGTGGCCGTCTGGCGCTCGGCAGGCTCGATGACAGAGATAATGCTCTGGATGAAGTTTTCCGCATAGTGCTGGTTCTGCTGAAACACCGTCACCCGCTTCCTCAGACCGCTCGTGCCGGGCTTCTGGTCCGTGTACGGCTTGGTCTTCACTGTCGTAATTTTCACCATTTTTGACCCCCAGCGAGCACCAATGGTCACCCCCGTGTAATCCGCAGTCCGGTCCGACAAGCAGGCGACTGCAGAGTCGGAGCAGCCACACGTACACACCAGGCAACTCCCCCCTTCAAACACCCGCCCTCCCGGTTTAAAGAGAAAGGAGGGCTCAAGGAAGAGTTCTTCACTCTCAACACCAGCGCAAACAGAAAGGTAGAAAAATCAAAATTCCTACAGCTTTTCAGCCATTCTTAGATATTGCTTAAAAATGAATTTATATAACTGCAATATGCAGGAAAATGTCCACAGGGCTGTAGGCAAAATTTTAGAAACCGTAGGGAAACGCCCCCCACCGACCTTCAGATAAAGTTACTGATGAAATGCTCATCACAACTCAGGAGCTCATGTTGGATATTAAATAATACAAAAAGATATGTTATTTGTGTTGTTTTATTTGCACTATATTTAAAAAGTCACACACCCAGCTTTTTGATCAATCATTTACAGTCTGATTCATTGAAATCTCATCCATCCCCTAAGTGTCTGAGATGTATTAGCCACTAACACCCAAAAAATAATATTTGCAGTTTTTAAAAGATCTAAATAGTGTTATACATAAATTTTCATTACATTGTTGAATACAGAATTATGGTAGACTCTTTATTCGTAAAGTTATCATTTTCGGTGGTTTAGAGTGGTTAAATTTAAACACTGAATGAGACTACAAATCTTCCCTACAGTTCATCCGCTGTATGAAACAAGCAGTTTCTATTGTGTGAGAACAAAGTTACACCTGCAATACTCATAGAGAAAGATGTATCGGTTTATTTGCAGGGTAACGCTTGCGACATAGCCAGTTTCGACCCATTGCTGTTTGCCTTTTGCTTCACAGTGTTTGATCAACATAAGTAGAACAAAGTTTACCGTCAGATCTGTCAAAACAGAAGGTTGTCCTTATGTTGGTACAGTAGTACTATGCAAAATCTTTGAGCTGCCCCTTATTTCTTCATATTGTGCTGAGAAATGGAAAATAGGTGCAGAAATTTATAGAAAAGTGCAAACTTGAACATAAATACAGACTGCTACAATAATGTTGAGGTCCAGACTATGTGGAGGCCAATCCATGACTGGTAGTATTCCACTGTGTCTTTTTCTATCTAGGTATGCTTTCACTACATTGTGTTTGGGATCAGACTACAAAAACAGAGGCTTTGTATGTTTTGCATATGGCTATAGGCTCACTGTTGTACCTCTCTCCTGATCTTTTCCATGAATACTGATGATGATTTGAACCAAAAATCTCAGATTTGGATTAATTGCTCAGTCAGACCTGTTGCCGCATTTTCAAGTCCTTATCTTGTGTAATTTGGCATACCTCAGCCTTTTTCTCCCCATTTCAATTCATTACTGAGACCATTTCTGATGAGGCTTCAGTGAACAGTAGATGGATCAACTGAAGGTTGATCATTTCTCTGGTGCTGTGTCTGGATTTTTTTTTTCCTGTTTCTTAAAAATATGACTTGCAGATACTGTTCATCTGCTGTAGTCGTTTTTTTTTTTAAGACTGACATTTCTTCTTTTGTCCTCCTCTTGCCCAATTTTCTTTAAGGTGATTGCACACCATGCTGAGATATTCCAAGTTTTCAGCTATTAAAAATGATATTGTTGGTGCATAAGTGCTATTTCAAGCCTGTCAAACAGTTTTAATTTGGGGATTTTTCATAGACTCAACAAAACAAAAATGGAACAAACTGGGTTTTTCCAACAAGCTGCTAGTTTTTTGCTGTGTTGTCTGTTATGTGCAGAACACCACACTGGGTCATCTCTTGGGTTAGGTACCTTTTTATACTTAAACTGTTCATGTCAGTGTTAACTGGCTTAACAAACAAACAAAAGTTCCTGTGAAAAATGATGACAAGCAGAAGAACTGGACTGAAAAAGCAGTCAATGTCCAAATAACAACTTTGAAAGACCTTCAGAAAGCCTGGAGAAATTTTTTGCTCAAGACCATTTTTGACAATTATAAGTAAGTGTTACTTCTTGAAAGCAAAATATAAAGAAATGAGTGGTAGCACAACACCTTCGCACAGTACTATATGCATATTTAATATGCATACTAACAGTTGCAGGAAAAAGTTTCAGACTATAACATTATAACATAAATCTGAACCCAATTAATTTAATTGAGAAAAACAAACCAATATTACAAGAAATATGAACTTCTGGGATTAGCAGTAAATATCAATGTGTGAGTGGGTTCCTCGTTTTAAACAACAGGGATCTGTTCTTCACAAGAAATGTTTCTGGAAGTGTATCAAGGGATGAACAAAATTATGTGAGGAAAAAGAATTCTTTAGCAATGGCTTTTGTAACAGTCTGATTAACAACATGTTAATCAGACTGTTACAAAAGCCATTGCTAAAGAGTTTGCAACCCACCAATCACACAGATTGCATGCAAGTGAAGGATTTCCATTATTGAAACTAGCAACACACAAAAAAGGAAACTAAATCTTTTGTAAAACGCACATAACGCACAAGTCGTTTGGCAAAGCCACTGTCCAACTGCAAGCAGCTGAATGACACCAAACCCCTATGTTGGGAAAAGAAGAGCAGACAGGAGCCTGAAACATTAAATACATCTCACATGTCATGTGACATTTAGTGAGCTGGCTCTACTGTTTCAGTAGAGAAAGTCAAAGGTCAAATAATGGCCTGAGAGATATAAATAGAAGGTCAACACAGTACGTGACTAGAAAGGCCAAGGGCAAATAAAGTTTAGACCTGAGTGCAATGCAAAGGAATGCATTTCACTGCCAACCCCCAAATCCCCAACCCCTCCATACCCTGTAATGAGTATGGATGAATAGCTGCACGGTTGTATAGTCTGCAAAGCTTGAATGAAAAGTTTAGGCACAATTCTTGGTTACATTCAACAAACATCCACAGCATTTAAACTGCTGCAGTTCAGTGTGAACAACTTCTAAGTGCATACTAGGATCAGTTTTTGTGTTCTTCACAATAGGAAATGAAAATCTGCTTTTCACAACTGTTATTTGAACTGCTATCTGTGCCTAAAATCATTCTGATTCTTTATAAATATTCTTGAACTGCAAGAATATGTAAGAAAATTAATGATTCCAGTGATAGCCATAATCAGCTAAACATGTACTTACAAGTGTCTCTAATTCCAGGAGACAGTGTCGGAGCCAGAATGGCATTCCTGTGTTTATGGAAAACTTGCTGATATTTCTCTAAGGTCAAATTCAATGAATCCTTGGCAGGAGTTTTCAATATGCTGTAAGAGATTTTTTTTCAAATAATTAGTATTGCTAATTTTCAAACACATTTAAGTTATGTGATCAGAAGGACTTTGTTCTTTTCCTTTAATTTTCTTATCTGTTCTGTTGAAACAAGATGGTAATGACATTCAGCAATATTAAACAGTAAAATCTACTGTTATATGACAAGAGTGATTAAAAAAAGAACACAAATTGTTGTCTTACCCTTAATAATGACATAACACTCTACTGTGACATGATAATATTGACATGATTTTGGAAATGTTAGAAATTAAACCCTTAATCTTCAATCCTTGATTCCATGTTTCACAGTAATAACAAAGTAACAAAGACAAATTCAACAGAGAGAAATAATAATGATAATAACAATAATAATAAAACAACAGAAGGAAAAAGAAAACAACTTAAAAACAGCAGGAAAATTGTTAACCATCTCCATTAAAACCAGACGTTACACAAAACTCATCGACTACCTACAAATTCAATATTACAGGCCAGGCAACAAGTCAGGCAGCTGAAATGATTTGGCGGTGATCCATTTCTCACAGTAAAAAAAAAAATACATATAATCATTAAAGCAGAGCTAGAACAACTTATGATAATTCACATTCATGATATAATGCCAGTGGATATAGAACAAATCGCTCTTTAGTGCCCATATTTAAAACCTTGATGAATACATTTTATCCAGAATATAAAGCGTTGTCCATTCAGGCTGGACTTTACATTCCGGGTAGTATGGACTCCACACAGCTGTAGATCCAGTCCTGTTTTTCATTGATGGGTAGGACATGTTGGCACACCTAAAGGAAAGCATCAATATCCTGCATCAAGCTTTTTACATGGAGTGAATGACTTAAATGTTAAAGTGTCTTTTTTCCCCCTAATAAAATAATAATGATTATTAATTCATTATAATATTAGCAAAGCAGCATTGTTACCATGCCTACTTACCATTTTGGCCCTGGCTGGCACTTCTACAGCAAACACGGTCATGCCTCTGCTACTGCAGCAGTTCCTGCTCTGCTCGTTGTTCACATGCACAGTCACTCTCTGGTTAGTCTGCAATCAAAGCAGTCAGTGTGCAACTGATTATTACACAGAATAGAAAGAAAAAAGAAAAAAAAATTAACATATACGTTCTCATGATAACCAGGTGCACTCTTATAAAGTAGCTCCTTTGCATCACTGGATCATTCTTTTAGAGCTGCTCTCGTTGCTATGAGAATGGACACTGCTGCTGCATAACAATTACAAATGAATGGTGCGTCTCTCAGGCGGTGGAAGGAATACTTCGAGGACCTCCTTAATCCCACTGACACGTCTTCCGAGGGGGAAGCAGAGTCTGGGGATGAGGGGAATGACCCGCCAATTTCCGGGGGCGAGGTCACTGAGGCAGTTAAACAACTCCTTGGTGGCAGAGCCCCTGGTGTTGATGAGGTCCGCCCCGAGTTCCTGAAGGCTCTGGACGTTGTAGGGCTGTCCTGGTTGACACGCCTCTACAATGTTGCGTGGAGATCAGGGCAGTACCCCTGGACTGGCAGACCGGGTGGTGGTCCCCATCTTTAAGAAGGGAGACCGGAGGTGTGTTCCAACTACAGGGGATCACACTCCTCAGCCTCCTGGGAAAGTCTATGCCAGGGTGTTGGAAAGGAGAGTTCGTCCGTTAGTCGAACCTCGGATACAGGAGGAACAATGCGGTTTTCGTCCTGGTCGCGGAACACTGGACCAGCTCTTTATCCTCTCAAGGATACTTGAGGGTGCATGGGAGTTTGCCCAACCAGTCTACATGTGTTTTGTGGACTTGGAGAAGGCATTCGACCGTGTCCCTCGGGTGTCCTGTGGGAGGTGTTGCGGGAGTATGGGGTGTCTGGCCCATTGCTACGGGCCATTCGATCCCTGTACAACCGTTGCAAGAGTTTGGTTCGCATTGCCGGCAATAAGTCGGACTCGTTCCCGGTGGGTGATGGGCTCCGCCAGGGCTGCCCTTTGTCACCGGTTCTGTTCATAATTTTTATGGACAGGATTTCTAGGCGCAGCCAAGTGGCGGAGGGCTTTCACTTCGGTGGCCTCAGAATCTCATCTCTGCTTTTTGCGGATGATGTGGTTCTGTTGGCTTCATCAGGTGAAGACCTCCAGCTCGCACTGGAACGGTTCGCAGCCGAGTGTGAAGCAGCGGGAATGAGGATCAGCACCTCCAAATCTGAGGCCATGGTTCTCAGCCGAAAAGGGTGGAGTGCCCACTCCGGTCGGGGATGAGTTCCTGCCCCAAGTGGAGGAGTTCAAGTATCTCGGGGTCTTGTTCGCGAGTGATGGGAGAAGGGAGCCGGAGATCGACAGACGGATTGGTGCTGCGGCTGCAGTGATGCGGACGCTGCACCGGTCCGTCGTGGTGAAGAGGGAGCTGAGTGTAAAAGCGAAGCTCTCAATTTACCGGTCGATCTACGTCCCTACCTCACCTATGGCCACGAGCTGTGGGTAGTGACCGAAAGAACGAGATCGCGGATACAAGCGGCAGAAATGAGCTTCCTCCGAAGGGTGGCTGGCCTCTCCCTTAGAGATAGGGTGAGAAGTTCGGCCATCCGGGAGGGGCTCAGAGTAGAGCCGCTGCTCCTCCACGTCGAAAGGAGCCAGTTGAGGTGGTTCGGGCATCTGACAAGGATGCCTCCTGGGCGCCTCCTGGGTGAGGTGTTCCGGGCATGTCCCACCGGGAGGAGGCCCCGGGGCAGACCCAGGACACGCTGGAGAGATTATATCTCGGCTGGCCTGGGAACGCCTTGGTGTTCCCCGGATAAGCTGGAGGAGGTGGCTGGGGAGAGGGAGGTCTGGGCTTCTCTGCTTAGGCTGCTGCCCCCGCGACCCGGCCTCGGATAAAGCGGATGAAGATGGATGGATGGATGGATGGATGGATGGTGCGTCTCTATAGGTGTAGCAGTTGACTGTATTAAGACAGTAAGGTTTGGGTAGTGCTATCCGAGGCAGATGTACGGCACATACAAGTATCAATCACGCCGATGCTCTAAACAAACACCATTTTTATTTAAGGGATTATCTTTGACATTCTTATGATTCCTCCTACACAAATTTTGTATTCTACCTTGTTGGTAATGAGGGAGGAAATCCTGTGCTCCCCTTTGTAGGTGTAGATGAACACATTGTCATGTCCCCTCAGTGCTTTGGCCCCTGTTCTAGCTGTGATGGACTTCTGGAGCGCCTGGTTCAGAAGCTTAGGCCCTGAATCCATGCTGAGGGGCTGGATGGATGGCTGAGTGCTTTCACAGTGTACGTCTATCTGGAATGGACAGGCCTGGTGGAGCAGGAGGGAGGGTTTATGTAGTAAGTAGTCATGATGTGTGCCTAATATCAGGCTATTGCATGTATACCGAGGTTGTGTGTTTATGTATTCTGATTAAAACCATATATGCAAACCCACCTCTACTAGCTCCAGCATACGGTTGTAACCCATAGCTTCCAGCGTGACCCACAGGTCTGCAGGGTCTCCATCTTTCTCAGTGGCCTCCATCAGGTTCAGCTCCATGAATCCCTGTCTTGTCAGCTGGTTCTTTCTCATATCAAAGTTTTCTGTTTCCACAAGGAGGTAGAAGACAGCTTTAATATCACTGTAATATCACTATAATACTGTAATAGTGCCTTCTCCTCCAATTAATTTCATATTAGTTTAATAATTTTTACCTTTGCAGACAGCCCAGGCTTCCTTGTCACACTTCTCTCCGCTGGTCCTGAGCTCAAATAAATTGTACTCCTCCAGGCTGAGCAAACCATTGCCGTCCAGATCTATAATCTCAAAAATGTCAGACAGCACCTCCCTGTGGCAGAAACAGAGCAACACAGAAATATCAGCAGGACTGCAGGCAGCCAACTTCAACTCTTTCAGATATCCTCACCCGTGTAATTCATGTCCTGTGAGAAGAACAGAGGTAGCAAAGCAGTGCATACTTTTATCACACTGAGCTTTATAAACACTTTATAGATTAATAAACACTGAAATTCTCACCAGTCAAACACTGTAAAACTGAGGCAGCCTCACCTGAACTCCCTGGTCAGGTCTAGTTCTTCTGTGTCAGTCCTGTAGACCAACTCCACGGGTTTACTAGAAGGGCTCTTTTTGCTCCTTTTCTTTAACCTGCAGCCACTGGTGAAGGGAAGCAGGTGGTATGTCCCGGCATTCAGTTCCCCTTTCCAAATATACTTCTACAGAGATTGAAAAAAAAGAGGTGGCACAGTAAACAAACAACACCAAAAATATTCTAGAATACAATATTATCACATTTCAGCTTCAGAAATGATTTCAGCTTTTATAATCACAGTTCACTGTGGATCTGGGTCTGCCTTTTATATCAATTAAGTCCCAATGGCACTGATTTAATAATACTGACCTGTTAACACACCCAAACTTACTTCTTTGTCTTTTGACTCAGTGAAACACACTAAATTTGTGTCTTCTTTAGTTTCACCAGCTGACATGACAAAAAGTGCTGTGTCCACTGTCATCCATGCTGAGGACTTGTCTGAAAATTAGAGCAAAACCACATAAATGCATAACGATTTTACACAGGATTTTAACATTTTAGCTCTATAGACTTTTTAATTCAGCACAGATTTTTACCCTACAAGCAATAAGCGAGGGATCAAAGAAGATCGACTTACCCAAGATTGTACAATTAGAAAAAAAGTTGACAAAATGAAAAAGGACCGATGAGATTTTACATTCTGTGAAGACTTTCTACAACCCACATTAATCCAGTCAGTGCTACTGATTGAGCCAAAACAAATAAACTGATGTGCGCCCTCATCATTAATGATCTTCCACTGAGCTGAAATTCAGTCTGACCTGATGCTATACGATGTAACAGATTGTTAAACAGCAAAAAGGAAAGTTAATCTTCTTTGTGATTTCTATTGAAATCTAATGGGAAAAATACTTTATGTTACAGCATCACAGGGAACATCTAAAACCATTCAGCTAAAACAGTGGTTTTAGCTGTTCAAACACTGTTCAATAATGTACACCCCCTTTGAAATGTTTCTTCACCCAGTTAAAGTCCTCTGAAAAATAAAGTACAACCTCTTTCAGTCCTAAGCTTTTATATATCAGGATAATAACAAATAATCTCATCAGCAGGTCTTAAAATGAGGTAAATACAACCTCAGATGAACTACAAAACATGACATATTACATTATGTTGTTATTCCCAGAAGGCAGAAGGTTCTGCACCATCCGGGCAAGTACAGAGAGACTCAAGAGGAGCTTCTATCCCCAAGCCATCCGGGCCCTAAACCATAACATGCCTGCCCTCCTGAATCTGCATTACTCCAAAATACCATTGGGGTATTCTAGTGAGAGATTAAATATGGCCCTGTCGCTTTCTTATAGTAATATACGAAACCCCAACTCAAAAGAAAAGAGAGATGGGACACTATGCAAAATCTAAATGGAAACAGAATGCAATGATTTGTAAATCCCATAAACCTACATTTTATTCACAGTAGAAATGTTTAAAGTGACAAAATGTACCATTTTAAGAAAATTTTAATTTGATGGCAGCAGCAAGTCTCAAAACAGTTGAGACAGAGGAACAAAAGGCTAGAGAAGTAACCGGTCCAAAGCCGGAGGAAAGACTAATTAGGTTAACTGACAACAGGCCAGTAATATGACTGGGTATAAAAACAGCATCTTAGAGAGTTTCTCAGAAATAAAGATGGGCAAAAGTTCATCTGCAAAACAGTACGTCTACAAATAGTAGATGAATTTCAGGATAATGTTCCTCAACATAAAATTGAAATGGTTTTGAATATCTCATCAACTGCCTTTCATAATATCATCAAAAGATTAAGAGAATCTGGAGAAAGGTCAAAGATCAGCATTCGATGTCTGTGAACTTCAGGCCCTCAAGTGGCACTGCATTAAAACATTCTGGTGTGGAAATCAGGAACCGTTTCAGAAATCACTGTGAACATAGTTCACTGTGCCATCTGCAAATGCAGGTTAAACTGGCACCATCAATGCTGAAAAGCAGATTTTAGAGCAACACATGCGCCCATCCTGACAACATCTTTTTCAGAGAAAGCGTTGCATATTCCAGCAACACAATGGTAAACTACATACTGCTTCTATTACAACAGCACGGCTTCACAGTAGAAGAGCCCGGGTGCAGAACTGGCCTGTCTGCAGTCCAGACTTTTCACCAAGTGAAAGCATTTGGGGCATCATGAAAGGAAAAAATATTTCTACAAAAAGACTCAGGACTGTTGCACAGCTAGAATCTTAAATCGGAGAAGATGGGACAACATCCTCTCCTAAAAGTCCAGCAGCTGCTCTGCTCACTTCCCAAATGTTTACAGATTGTTGTTAAAAGAAGAGGTGATGCTACACAGCGGTAAACAGATCCCTGCTCCAGGTTTTTGAGATCAAATTCAAAATGAGCCAATATTTTCTATAAAAAAGATACATTTCCTCAGTTTAAACATTTGTTATGTTTTCTATGTTCTATTGTAAACAGAAAATGGGTTTCTGAGATTAACAAATCACTGTTTTTATTCATATTTTACAACCACTTTAGAACTGCGGTTTAAGTACCAACCAGGTCTGTGGCTGAGGCCGAGTGGTTGGATGGTTAGGTAGACGGTTGTCGTGTGGGGGATGTGGAGCTGGTACTGCAGAGCGCTGATACTCCCGTCGTCTTCCAAAAAGAAGCAGCCTTTCATAAAACTGTGATGCCAACCCTAGAAAAATGGAAAATATTCCTGTCCCGACTCAGCATCCATACACATTAATATAATATCGAGGAAACAGTGAGGAATGACAGTTGTTACAGTTGCATAAATACTATGTGTACAGTTTTCCTTAGTTACTTGTATGCTATTAAGTTTTACTATGTGTGACCCCATCTTAGATCTCAACACAATCTGTACACAGTTTTCCTGTTTGACAACAAAACACATTTATTCATTCAGCAGAAACCAAAACTAATCTGCAGTTCCTGTTTAACAGGAAGACTGATCTCGTGATAGGGACAAAGTGAATAAAGCAGTCAGTCATAACAGTTAAGCAGCTCGCTTGATTAACAGAAAGTGCCATTGAGATAATTACCACTCCAATCTTCACGGGGGCATATCCATTATTACCCAGCTAATGTCAGCTCGGCAGCATGAAAACACACGTTATACACGCGCTGATCCAGAGGAGGGCAGCAGAGTCCCACTGCCTTTCTGCCACAGCCTGAACTAAATCTTCCTCTAGGACTTGATATGGCAAATTGCAGTCCATTTAACTTTGATAAATACAGACTTTTCAATCTTGGGCCAGCGGTCATTCAAAACTATCAAGAGGCTACTTTGGCAAAATTTATGAATCCTAATATTTCTCTCCTTTTGAAATCCTGTTGTTCTTATTTCTGGCAGCACAACCGAAATGAGGTCATAATTTGAAATTGAACAGGAACATCAGCGCGAGGAAGTTTTCATTCCACTCATTGGAGACACATTAAATGAAAACACAGTTGGTGTGGACACACGGTAAGAGGGCATTGAGGGCCAACCGCGTCTGGAATAGGCTATATATCCTTTTAGTGGACAAATAAATCACCAAGTTAAACAAAGAAAGTACCATAAAGACGGAGCATGTCACTCCTTTAGAGAAAAGCTATTTTCTCAAAGTATTTATCTTGGGCTGAGAGGCATAAAAGATCAAACCATAACACTTCAGAGGTTTGTCCAGACAATATTAAATGAGGGGAAATGCCACAGGCTCCCATCCACTGCTTAAAGACATCAGAATTAATGCCCCCATAGAGAGAGGGTCAGCCTGCAGACTAATACAGGCGCTGTCACCTGCTCCGGCCACAGGTCTGATTTACTGTTCCACACAGGGTCACAGGACACTGAACCAGCCACACACACACACACACACACACACACACACACACACACACACACACACACACACACACACACACACACACACACACACACACACTTAAACTGCAGCCTTCTTATTTTGTTACACTTGTAATCTGTACATAAACACAAACACTCAGAATAAGTAAGAATAATCCTTACTGGCTGGGTTTCTTTTCATGAAGACATATTTGCATCCCACACACACACACACACACACACACACACACACACAGTTACAAAAACACATCCTACCCTCCACCCACCACCTCCCAGTCATCAGCCTGTGGCAATATAAAAGCCAATATGGCGAGCAGAACTTCCCCTCAGAGGTAATCTCTGGACAACCATCTTTTACCTCGAGGTTGTCTGGCCCTTTCCAATCTCAACACCGCGCTCGTACCTGAGAGATGGAGCAGGGGGTTGTTCGTTTTATTTATTTATTTACTCCCCACCCCCACCACCCCTTTTGCTGTAAAGCAAACCAGCTGAGGTTAAGCCAGAAAGAGTGAAAACAAAGAGTGTGAGATCAATACAGTGTATATCTGTCTGCCCTGGGCTAAATTCGCCCATCAAAAATACTGCATGACACCAGGCAACGCTGTAGAGCTTCTTATAATGGGGTCCCTCGCACAAGGACCCCACATACTTAAGATTTCCAGTTTGGTCTGTGATTCAAACTTAATATCTATAGATGATTTAGAGTTTATGCATTAATGTTAAATTTCTCATTAAATTAAGTTTTCTCTAATCAAATGCTGGTAAAAATGTTACCCAAAAAAAAAAAGCTCAGGTTTGATCCTAGAAGAGTCATGATTTTATTTAGTATATGAATGTGGTTTTAAAACAGTGATTTCAATGGATGAACTCTTATTTAAAGCACAAACTGATTGATGATGACTTTCATTATCACTTAATTATTTCATTTGGTTAAATTAAACACAAATGTACACTCTTCTCTGGTTCCAAGTGTACAAGCCAGTGTAATAGACTGAGAGGCTCTGGGAAGAACTGACAGGTTAACCAATAATGAAGTTATTCATTAGATGTAGCTATGAAGTCAAAACGACTGAAGGGGGTTACCTGTAAACCTGAAGGCTCTGGGAATTTGTTGGCTTTAGTGCTGCTGGATGTCATCGTGATTGAGCTTGACAGAGACGAACGTCTGCTGCGAGCTGAAGAAGGCCGGGAGGATGATCGGTTGTCTGCAACACACACACGCAGGCCAGACACGTGAAAATTCTCATGGACAAACACACACACACAAAAAGCATCTTTTACTGACAAATAAATTAAGCACAGCCCGTGCCTTCCCTAATTCTTATTCAAAATCTATTTCCAAGTTCAAGCAAACATAGCTACCTTGCATTTGGCTTCTGAGAAAGTGTGATCTGAGTTCAAGCTTAGTTGAATTAATTAAAGAACCATTTGAAAGCACAAGTGGTGTAATGGGTCCTTTTCAAATCTATTTCTCTCGCAACTTTTTTTTTTTCCTCGAAGACTAATTGAAGCTCGAAAATGTCAATTCGCTAATGAGTGGTCTGATTGTTTCGAAGTCTGGGAAATCGAGATGCGAAGGACGACGGGCTTATGAGCAAATTACCGTAGCAAAGAAATAAACAGACCCACTGTCATGGTGTTTGTCACAGATCTATTTTGCTGGGACTATTTTAGGAGCTCTAAAGATGCACTAAAACGTAACCCCCCCCAACAAAAGCTTCCATGCGAGTTCATATTGAATGTTGGGGTAGTTTTTTCTTCAGCAGAGTGAACAGATAATCATCTCTCAGCAGTTCTTGGTAAAGAGAAAAAAAATATGCCAAAATGACCCATGTCTGATATGGTTAAAATGTATATCTTGGGGCAGTTCTGGTTTCTACTGACAAATCTAAGACCAAATGAGCAGTCCAAATTGTTTTCGAGCTGGAAGAATAACCCATTCAACATGTGCGATCACGTAGCATCTTGTGTCAGAGCCTTGTTAAAATGTAACGCGTATAAATCAATACATGGGAGAGGCGCAATAATGTGATAATCCCGACTACTATCTGGAAGCTCATTTGTTTTTGCAGCAGTGGTGGACTGGGCCTCCTCTCTAATCCCTCATCATCTCCCCAGTGAGAAGTGGTGGAATCCTCCAAATCAATAACATGAACATGGACTGACCACTTAAATCAACCCCATCTATCTTCCCACTGTGAGCCTGTCCTTGGCTCGCTCATCCTGGACCTCGGTTCTTTTCAACACAGTGCTTCCAAAGTGAAAAAGTGAGCGTTTTACATCCACTTAATAAAAAAAAAAGTGGCTGGAGAAGCACACATTTCTCATGTTTGTAAGAAATAGTAGTTTAGCAAGTTGGCAATTACCAACTTCGAAAAAAAGAAAAGAAAATAATCATGTAGGATTTCAAAAGTGATTGAACGCCTCGAGTTTTCCTCAGAGTTGACAGAGCCAATGTCAATCTCTTAATGGCGGAAATGATTACTCAAATCAAAACACTTTACAGTCTCCTCCCTCCAAACAGGCCACCCTAATTGTGTGGCTATTATGATGTATGGACTGTCTTAATGAGGTGATTTGTCATGGAGTGAGTGAAAAATCGATCAATAACAAAGCAAATGGGAAATCTGTGTGTATGGGTGTGCATCCAAATATGGGAATTTTGCACAAAACTGTTGTATAGTTGTTGTGGTTTTTTTTTTAAACCCAAATTTTTACATCCCCATTTTCTTTTAGCTCACTCTAGAAGGTCGAATCCTGCACCTTTCTTTGGTGTTGTGTCTGAGTCCACTCGCTGAGTTGCTGATGACACGGAGGTCTTTGGCGGGCTGTATGATTGACTGCCAAAGTTCAGTCTCTTCAGCTTGGCATCAGCCTCAAGTCTCTCCAAAGCAGCTGTTTGACACTGCTCTACTGTAGACGCAAACAATCTGCAGAACTGACAGCAGCAGGAAAGCAAGAGTAAGAGGATGATGCATGAGCGATACTTTGAAGCAACAAGCAGTGGCACAAATGTTTACAGTCTGGTGTTAGGCAGTGTTAAGAATGAATAGAAGACGTATTAAATAAAACACAAATGTGGAAAAAACATGAGAAAGAATTAGAATTTTGTGTTACTCATTAATGTTCTGAGTAAATGACATATTAAGATATAGCGTATCCATAACTCTGTTGCAATGAAACAGATTCAAAAGTCCAATGTAAGCAAGCAATAACAATAATGATGGAAGACTGAAAATTCAGTATAAACCTGATAATTTCAATGTTTGTTAAAGGCTTCACGACTGCACCGCGCAGTATGTGTGTACAATATGTGATACAGGAAACAGGGACAAGGGCTTTTAAGGTAAGCTGTATATAAAGTATAATTACATAAAAATCAGCAAAAGTCATTTCATATGTCTACACTTACTTCTGCATAGTGCAGTTTGCCATCCTTGTTGATGTCAGCCAGTGAGAAGATAGCATTCACCTCCTCTTTCGTCATTTTCTCTCCTCTCTAGAAGAGCAAGCAAATATGCTTCAGTTGTGTTGCCATGTGATTGGCCAGTAAGATATCTGAGGTAATGAGTAGCTGAACAGTTGTACCTAATGTCTTGATGCATCCTCAACCATCCGTGTAAGTAAATCCCAAAAGGTTGATTCTGTTCAGTCTAAAGAAGTCACTTGGATGAGTGACGAAACATTTCTCCCACTGAAAACGCTACTTCCAGATGAACAGAATCAACCTTTTGGGAGTTGTACCTAATGAAGTGGCCAGTTAGCTCAATAATGACATCTATAACAAACTTATATAACCATATACCATACCATATTCACTTTATATAACTAAAGTATAACCACTTGATGAAAATCTAATCCAAAGTGTTAGGCTACTCACAGTGATTAAGGCCTTCTCCAGTTCACTGTGTGTGATGTAGCCATCACCGTTCACATCCATCTTTTTAAAAACCCTCATCAGCTCACTTTCCTCAGTTTTCTCCTCGTGCTTGAGAATCTCACAAAAGTCATCAAAGTTCAGCTTAGATGTTGTAGCAGTCCAGTATTTATTAAGAGTGGCATGGGATGGATTTCTACCAGCCTGTTGAAGAACTAAATGGAGGAATAGGAAACAAATGTTTAAATAAATAAATGAAAAAAACAAAAACAAGAAAACCCAATATCCACATTGTTCTGATGGTGCTCAATCATCTGGGTAAAGAAAATCGTTCAGATGAACAGAATCGAGAATATTTTACAGTGAGACATGCAACCTTTTACCTCAAAAAATTTGATGCCGACTCAACTTCAATAGAAATTATAATTAATTAAAAAAAAAAGAAAAGAAAAGAAAGAAATTCTAATTAAATTCAACACTTAAGGTGAAGTTTCTTTTCAAATTTGGCCATCCCTCCAAATACGATGAGCAGATGTCCTTCTTTAAGTGGAAATGCCGCAGCATTTCTGTTCCCTGACCCCCTGTCCCACATTTTATCTACAGGACATGCGCTTTTCTCCATACTCGATTTTACCAAATGCACATGAGAGGGAGGGATGTTTTTTTTTGGTTTTTTTTATATATAGTCAGAAGGTTACCCAGTATAATGCCATACTCATCAAAGAGTTACAAGTTTCAACTCACCAAAAAAAAAAAAAAAAAATCACAGCCTTGGATGAATTTTCAGTTTGAACAGAGGGGGGAAATATGGTGTGAAGTCACAGAGTATATGTGTGCCATAATTGGCAATTATTGCTAAAAACTGGGCAGCACGGTGCCACAGTGGTTAGCACCTGAGTTCACTTCCACCATCAGGCCAGGGTCTTTCTGTGTGGTGTTTGCATGATCTCCTGTTGTTTGCATGGGATTTCTTCGGGTACTCCGGCTTCCTCCCACAGTCCAAAGACATGCAGTACCCTGCCTCTCGCCCTAAGACAGCTGAGATAGGCTCCAGCCCCCCATCCCCCGCGACGGAAGAGAATGGATATAATTGCTAAAATTGGTCTAAAAAAATAAGTGTGCCAGTTTATAGATGCTTCCCTAATAAAATATTAGATTGTATATAAAGACTGTCGAATGAGGCCATAAGAGCAAATTTAAACTTTTACTTCAGAGAACTGCAAACATAATTGGGCTTTACATGGCAAATGCCAATCCTGTATTTTTATCTTTAATTTAGAGATGAAAAACCTCCCGTCATTGTTAATGTTTGCCCCACATTTAGGTTGTTGGGATCTGGTCACCCTGGTCTCAGAGTTTGGGGGAAATTCCCATTTTCTACTTTCAATCATTTCTCTACATAGTATATGTATAGAACGCAGATAAAAGTCGCCCATTATAGTTAAACTCACCGATAAATACTTGTTACTTACTACACATCACAATCACAATGAACTGGTTACAAAGGTTTATTTGTTGCTAGCGAACAATCAGTGCGTTGTCATTGCTTACCACGGCATAAGTGCTGTTTCGAAGTGATATTTGTCAAACTAGATCTGAACACAGCCAGGTACGCGGCTCTGCACTGCATGTAGAAAGCCTCATCCTCTTCAGAAGGACGGGGTGACTCCTGAAAAGACATCTTTCGAAGAACAGCTCGACCTGCTTACCCTTAGCTAAGTCTCGCCAGCTTAGAAAAAACGGTAGCCGGATATGGCAGCTTTTACCTCATTATCAAGCTGTGACCATCATGTTTAACCAGCTAAATGCATTGTATTGAATCGGACTACAATGAAACAATGACATTTATCCTCACACATCATCACTGGTACATCTAGGCTGTTGCTATGTAAACAAAAAAATCCAACGGTACGCATGAAAACGGACACGGAAGAAACACGCGTTAAACGTTCCGGTTGCTTTTAAAACGGACGTGAAACGGTGCTTGACCTGCCGAGGTGATTAAAAACAATGTATATAATTAAAAACATCGCATTTAAAACGTTGTTTGACTCTTTGTTTTTAAGTAAATGTATTTTAGGAAGTTCGTATATAGCAAAACATAAAAACTACAAATGCGATCGCATAGTAAGCTGTTCCTGAAGGCTTTAAACTTGAAAAGAAAAAAAAAGAAGCTCAAGTATTCTTCAGTGAAAATTTCGTAGCTCTTTATTACTTTAGGTCGTTCATTTATGATTTTTTTTCATATCATCTATGTTAACATGAAAGAATATGTACATAACAACAATTCAGGCTGTGAACACTCATTAAAGTCATTAGTATCACCTGTTTAAGTAACTGTGGGCAATGCAGCCCTACATGAACTACTACAATAGTTTTTTGCTGCATTATAGTTAACTTAAGTTGCAACAAGTTTTAAAAAACACAAAGATAGTTTAGAGGTTTTAAACATACTTGTAATTTATATTCACACTTTTCACAAGACCTTTTCACATATATAGAAGTTCTTAAAGGTTTGCTGATAATGTATTCACAGCTACAGGACAAAGACATCATTTTGTAGTTTTGCCTTTATACACCACTACAGTGGAATTTAAATCAGGCAATCATTTTTAAACACAGTCCCCCGTTCTCAGAGGTCAAATAAGTGGACAAACAATCATAATTTTAAATATAAGTATTCTTTTCAATACTTAAATGAAAATTCTTTCCTCTCAGTGAGTACCTGAAGTTTAGACATCACCAGAGAGTCAGCATTCTTCATTTGCTCCTTTTTAGTGGGAGTCTCTGCATTCATTTTCGTAAACTGACAATTTACAGTGTACAATTGAAAAGTTGCTCTGTTAGCTTGGTGAATACTTCCGGCAGCAAAAACCCAAGAAAGAGGAGCCATCGTGGAAGGACAGGCCCCAGCACGGTATGTACCTCTGGCAGATAGAGGAGGTGGTTGACATGCAGAAATCCTACCATCCTACCAGTGGCTGGACTGAAAGACAGGATAGAAATAAGCTTTAAATACAAGATCCATAGAGACAGGGGTCTACCACTCCAGGCAAGACCCCAGGTGCAGACTGTGTAAAGATCCCCCTGAGACAACCCAGCACATAACAGCAGGGTGCAAGATGCTAAGAGGCAGGGGAAACATGGAATGCTATAACCAAGTGGCTGGCATCGTATACAGACACATCTGTGCCGAATATGGACTGGAAGTCCCGAGGTCAAAATGGGAGACGCCCTCTAGGGTCGTCGAGAATGACTGAGCTAAGATCCTGTGGGACTTCCAGATACAGGTGGACAAAATGGTGATGGCCAACCAACCGGACATAGTGGTGGTGGACAAGCAGAGGAAAATGATTGTAGTGATAGACATAGCTTTACCGAATTACAGCAACATCAGGAAGGAGGAATAAGAGAAGTTGGAGAAGTACCAAGGGCTAAGAGACGAGCTTGAGAAGATGTAGAGAATGATGGTAACAGTGGGTGGTCCCAGTGGTAATCTGGGCGCCATGTGCAGTGACTCCCAAGCTAGGCGAGTGGCTCCAGCAGATCCCAGGAACAACATCTGAGATCTCTGTCTAGAAGAGCGCAGTCCTAGGAACAGCTAAAATACTGCGCAGGACCCTCAAGCTCCCAGGCCTCTGGTAGAGGACACAAGCTTGAAGGATAGACCTGCCGCAGGGGCGAGAAGAGAATTTTTTAAAAAAAATTCAATATATATTCAATATCTTATTTAATTGCCTTGAGAAATTCTTTGGATGCTTTTGCAATAGTATTTGTGTCATTACCCATTTGCACTGTGAAGCACTGTCTGATCAGTTTTGGAGTTTCAAGCAGACAAGCAGATTCATGGCCAAGTGAGACCTGTTTTCTTGTTATTTTATGACAAATGGGGCATGTATAATATCTGTAGCTCATTTCAAATACAGATAGCTTTTCATATTCATTTTAAATATGATGCTGAATATGAAGAGATGCCAATGAGGAAGCCCATCATTAAACTGCAAAAACAAACAGGGTAGAAAAGAAAGAGTTCATGATCTGAAGCATACCACATCAATTCAATTCAATTCAATTCAATTCAATTCAATTCAATTCAATTCAATTCAATTCAATTCAATTCAATTCAATTCAATTTTATTCAATTCAATTTTATTCAATTCAATTCAATTCAATTCAATTCAATTCAATTCAATTCAATTCAATTTTATTTATATAGCGCCAAATCACAACAAAAGTCGCCTCAAGGCGCTTTATATTGTACAATAGATCGCACAATAATAAATACAGAGAAAACCCAACAATCATATGACCCCTATGAGCAAGCACTTTGGCGACAGTGGGAAGGAAAACTCCCTTTTAACAGGAAGAAACCTCCGGCAGAACCAGGCTCAGGGAGGCGGCCATCTGCTGCGACCGGTTGGGGTGAAGAAGGAAAACAGGATGAAAGACATGCTGTGGAAGAGAGACAGAGATTAATAACAGATATGATTCAATGCAGAGAGGTCTATTAACACATAGTGAGTGAGAAAGGTGACTGGAAAGGAAAAACTCAATGCATCATGGGAATCCCCGGCAGCCTACGTCTATTGCAGCATAACTAAGGGAGGATTCAGGGTCACCTGGTCCAGCCCTAACTACATGCTTTAGCAAAAAGGAAAGTTTTAAGCCTAATCTTGAAAGTAGAGATAGTGTCTGTCTCCCGAATCCAAACTGGAAGCTGGTTCCACAGAAGAGGGGCCTGAAAACTGAAGGCTCTCCCTCCCATTCTACTTTTAAATACTCTAGGAACAACAAGTAGGCCTGCAGTGCGAGAGCGAAGTGCTCTAATAGGGTGATATGGTACCACAAGGTCGTTAAGATAAGATGGGGCCTGATTATTTAAGACCTTGTATGTGAGGAGCAGGATTTTGAATTCAATTCTGGATTTAACAGGAAGCCAATGAAGGGAAGCCAAAACAGGAGAAATATGCCCTCTCTTTCTAGTCCCTGTCAGTACTCTTGCTGCAGCATTTTGGATCAGCTGAAGGCTTTTCAGAGAGTTTTTAGGACATCCTGATAGTAATGAATTACAGTAGTCCAGCCTGGAAGTAATAAATGCATGAACTAGTTTTTCAGCATCACTCTGAGACAGGATATTTCTAATTTTAGAGATGTTGCACAAATGGAAGAAAGCAGTCTTACATATTTGTTTAATATGTGCGTTGAAGGACATGTCCTGGTCAAAAATGACTCCAAGGTTCCTCACAGCATTACTGGAGGCCAAGGTAATGCCATCCAGAGTAAGAATCTGCTTAGATACCATATTTCTAAGATTTTCAGGGCCGAGTACAATAACCTCAGTTTTATCTGAATTAAGAAGCAGAAAGTTAGCGGCCATCCAGGTCTTTATGTCTTTAAGACATTCCTGCAGTTTAACTAATCGGTGTGTGTTACCTGGCTTCATGGATAGATAGAGCTGCGTGTCATCTGCATAGCAGTGAAAATTTATGCTATGTCTTCTAATGATGCTGCCTAGGGAAGCATGTATAATGTAAACAGAATTGGTCCTAGCACTGAACCCTGTGGAACACCATAATTGACCTTAGTGGGTGAAGAGGACTCTCCATTTACATGTACAAATTGGAGTCTATTAGATAGATATGATACAAACCACTGCAGTACAGTACCTGTAATACCTACAGCATGTTCTAATCGTGCTAATAGGATATTATGGTCAACAGTATCGAACGCAGCACTGAGGTCTAGCAGGACAAGCACAGAGATGAGTCCACTGTCAGAGGCCATAAGAAGATCATTTGTAACCTTCACTAAAGCTGTTTCTGTGCTGTGTTGAGCTCTGAAACCTGACTGAAACTCTTCAAATAAGCCATTCCTCTGCAGATGATCTGTTAGCTGTTTGACAACTACTCTTTCAAGGATTTTTGATATGAAAGGAAGGTTGGAGACTGGCCTATATTTAGCTAAGACAGCTGGGTCTAGAGATGCTTTTTAAGTAAAGGTTTAACTACAGCCACCTTGAAGGCCTGTGGTACATAACCGATTATTAGAGATAGGTTGATCATATTTAAGATTGAAGAATTAATTCATGGCAGGACTTCTTTGAGCAGTTTTGTAGGAATGGGGTCTAAAAGACACGTTGATGGTTTGGAGGAAGTAATTATTGAAGTTAACTCAGAAAGATCAATTGGAGAAAAAGAGTCTAACTTAACATCCATGGTACTAAAAGTAGCTGTAGACGATATTACAACTGTGGGATGATTATTGGTAATTTTTTCTCTAATGATAAGAATTTTATTTGTGAAGAAGTTCATGAAGTCATTACTAGTTAGCGTTAAAGGGATGGTTGGCTCAGTAGAGCTCTGACTTTTTGTCAGCCTGGCTACAGTGCTGAAGAGAAACCTGGGGTTGTTCTTATTTTCTTCAATCAGTGACGAATAGTAAGATGTTCTGGCTTTGCGGAGGGCTTTCTTATAAAGCAGCAAACTATTTCTCCAGGCTAAATGATGATCCTCTAAATTTGTGACACGCCATTTCCTCTCCAGCTTACGAGTCATCTGCTTTAGGCTACGTGTTTGAGAATTATACCACGGAGTCAGGTACTCTGGATTTGAGACCTTAGTTTTCACAGGAGCTACAGTATCCAAAGTCGTACGTAGTGAGGAGGTAAAATTATTAACAAGATAATCGACCTCTGTTGGAGTAGCGTTCAGATAGCTGCTCTGCTCTATGTTGGTACAGGGCATTGAAGATGATAACAGTGGGTGGATTATATTCTTAAACTTAGTTACAGCACTTTCAGAAAGACATCTACTTTGATAAAGTCTGTCACTGAATGACAGAACACCATCAGTGTGTTTACTGCTGGTGTTACTGCCGATAGAAGTATACAGGACTGTACGCTCTGTTCAGATTCTGCTAAATGCTGCGAAACTGATCAGACAGCGCTTCACAGTGAAAATGGATAATGACCCAAAGCACGAGCAACCCAAGAGTTCTCAAGGCAAAGAAATGGGATATTCCAAACGCGGCCAAGACAGTCACCTGATCTCAAACCAACAGAGCGTGCTTTTCAGTTATTAAATACAAGACTGAATTCAGAGAGACCCACAAACAAGAAGTAACTGACGCTGGCTTCAGTAAAGGCAAGGAGAGAGTATCAAAGCTGGAAACAGCATTTGGTGAAGTTCATGGGTTCCAGATGTCAGGCAGTCAAAACAATCTTTATTTCTTAAATTATGTTACTTTGTCCAGTCATGTTTGAGCTTCTAACGATTGTGAACTATGTATAAAAATGTCTGTAAACAGTTTCTGCAAAAGTTTTGTTAAACCCCCTAAATTAAAGCTGAAAGTCTGCACTTCAATCACATATTGATTAATACAGGTTTTTTTTTAACTTATGGACCAAATTATAATGAACAATTCTTTCCTAAGAAAGAGAGAAATAGATTCCAGGTTCTTTCATTGTACAAAACCTGCCATCCTTAACTGGGACTGCAAGTTCTTAAGCTGATGTGTTGACAATGGTCCACGCATAGCTCGGCAGAGACACCAATAATTCTCACAGGTGTCAGTGCTTAAAAAACACTTTAAGCATGAATTACGCATGCAAAATTCTTATCAGCTCAATAGTCCACATTTTGTTAATTCTGTCCAGAAAAATGTAGGGGTTCCTCCGATTGTATCAAAGATAACACCAATATATGTCTCCTTTTTTAACACAAAGACACTTCAGACAGAGCCATCTTAGAGGGTCTGTTTTGGACTGAGGAGTGTATAATCTGGGTGTAGAATGATTGGAATCACTGCATGCACGTACAAGATATATCTGTATATTTGTGATTTTGTTCTGCATAAACAATCATTTAGTAATCTGTATGTGGGCAGCATTCACTGGACTATATTGCGCATGTCAGTGCAATCGAGATTGTGTTATTAAGTATGCGGGGCTTACTTATACAGCAAGTGTAGAGTTAGTTTATCTTGGAAAAAGTTGGAAAAGTTACTACCTAATTCACAGCTTTTGCCATATTTTTGAAGATTTTTTTTTTTATTAATCAGTCGATAAAAATTGTAGGCTGCAAATTATTATTTTTTTCACTGCTTTCACATTAAGTACTAAAGTCTGTACAAAGCTACAGAGAACTCGGTTTTATGAGTTGCTATATTTCAGTTGTCACAGTTGCCTGATGGTCATAATGACATATCAGAATTTAATGACAGGAGGCACGGAATGACGGAGACCCATCACTGGCCAAATTATCGGTGATTTACATAGCACTAAAAATAGTTGTATAAGAGTCACTTAACACAAGGGCCATTTCCTTTGCCAAGGCAGACATTTGGTATTGGGCCCATCCATCAAGACAAGCATTAGTTTTTAATTTTATATTGCTGTCACTAATGTGTTACACAAGCTCGGTTTACAGTACATTCATAACACTCACTTGATTATGTCACATGGGGGTGGGGGGGTTGGGGGTTCACCGGTTACTTAACTTATTATAAATTTCCAAGCAAATGTAATATCATTTGGGGAAATCAAACCCACATTGCCAGATAAAACCAGTTACACTTCCAAGCCAATAAAACAGTACAGTAAATCACAATCAAGTGAATTTAAATAGCCAAATAAAGATTAAATCAACAGCTGATTTACAGCAGGGTTTTAAGATGATTAACTGTTTAGTTACAGACAACTTTTTAGCTCATAGATGATCACCAAATTGAAAATAATATAATTTTCACAAGTTTTCTGTAAGTGCTATCTATTGTTGTGTTGCAGTGTACCATACTGCTGAATAATCCTAGCCTAGCCAGTATACTGTATGATAGATGTATACACAGTAGGAGGATTGTGATATAAAGACTTTGTTGTCTCTCTCTCTTTTGCAGGACTCCATGCAGTCTAAACCAGAACGATCAGTGGACGCATTCATCAGAACCAGCAAAGAGCTGGGGGAAATATTCGTGAGAGAGAGACTTTTTCTTTGGTCCTAAATCTTTAGAATAGGCGGAAATGGCTCAGCGTCCATCACATCTTCAGATTGAGAGATGATGGTTTTTTATTACTTACTGAATATTCACTCCTGACATGGCTTTTCCTGTCAGAATTGCCGCTTGCGTGGGCCGCGCGGCATTTCTTTAGTCATTCACTTCCAGTGGGGGCTTTTCCTCCTTTATTTGCTATCTGTGTTTGTGTTGTTTGTTTGTTTTCTGTGTTTTAATTAGTCAGCAGAGGGCAGCAGTGAACAATGCTCATTTGAAGGCTTTACTCAAGAAAAATATAGAAAGCCAAGTAAGGACACAAAGAGTTTTGTTTTCAGAAAGTCACTGACCCAACTTAATGTGAAATAGTTTGAAATACTTGCTTTATATCTATAATATATTTGAGCCAAAAGCTGCATAAAATAAGAGTAAAGATTTTACATCCCGTGTTTGAAGTCATACTCATGACATTTTATTCCCATTTACGTAGTGCAACATTAATTAAATGGAACACTCTGTTAGATCAAAAAGCTTTTTACTGCTTAGCATTCGTGTGCAATTAGGCTTTTACGCCATCAATTACTGTATATCACTGGAGTTTTGTAATGCTGATTATCAAAAAGGCTTTATGGCCACGTGGTAATCAAGGCTAAAGGTTAAATAATATCACAAGATTTACTGGAGATTAAATCTGCCACATGTTTAAAGATAAATATAGAAAGCAACACTTATTTTCTTAAAGGCTACATTCAGTTTGAACTGTTTGACAATTTCTATATTTATTACTTTCTTGGTTTTTCCTCACCCAAAAAGCTCTGTGCAGGTTACATACTTTGTCAGAGCAACTGATCAAAGTATAACTGAAGTACTTTACTGTTATATTTTCTAGTGACAGCTTTGGCCAAATGACTCCATTCAGATCGTTTTGATTGTATCTTTTGGTCTTTAAATGACTCAAAGAAAACATTTTTGCTCCAATTGTTTGGTTGACTTTGCAATGATAAGGAAAACAAACACAGTCACAAGGCTGTTTGATTCCCAAGGACATCCCCGTACTGGGTACTTCACTATTTGATTTGCTCCCCCTGGATCTTCTTTGCTGTTCAACATTAAAAGCATCAATTGATCCTTGTTTGAGATGCTCAGACAATTGTGTGCTCTGTGACCTTTGGAGAAAAACAACATTTTGTTATGGTTACACAAACGAGTCAATAAGCAGATTTCCGAGGGAAAGAATTAATTTGATTATTTTAGGCACATATTGTGCCTGCAGCAGAGCAATTCTTGTGATTCAATCGCACAATGAGCATTTGTGGAAAATGAATAGCAGGCATTGTCAGGAAGCGAGCTTGTTTTCCGATAAGGTTGTTAGAAATTATTTTAATTAGTTCCAGTGAGCGAGCTGAACATACATGATACATTGTGGATCCACACCTCAGGAATGTCACATTTTTTGTCACATGGTGGAGCCGTGAAATTTATCAGCTTTGCATAAACCTCCTTACAACAACAGACTTCACAATGTCAAGGCAGATAGCTGTGTGAGAGAATTGGCCCTCTATCTGCACTGAGACACACATTTTTAAGCAAACAAACTGTTATTCAAAGATACTAAAAAGCTTCGTCTACATCTGCTGGGAGCATGAAATCCAGACAGATGATGCTGACGGTATCTCGAGCATGATTCAGCTCTGGTGTAAAATGTTTGTTCAGATACACTGATATGACATTTACATCCTATTGGCTCCTGTGCTGAATACAAAGGTGCAAAGCGTCCAACACACACTGTAAAAGGCTGAGTGCTTTGCAGATGCAGGATTATTATGTAGCATTATCTATCCTATACATTTTTATTTGCCCTGTCATACATTATTATGTACGTATTTATTAGCACGTAGTTGGCATATGGAGTAAATACTGGTTCAGGGACAGTTGTAATAGATTTTTTCCACTTACAGACTCAGTACCTATTGTATCCAGATACAGATTTTAAATTGGACTGCACTATCATCACTGGAAAATAAGGGATCCAGGACATTTGACTTAAGTGAACGATGATTAGTTGCACGTGCTTTACTCAAGTCTTTAGACAACAGAGATTGGAGATTTTTTCTCTCTGTAAACACGATAGCTCAAAAAGGTTTGAATGAAATCTGATTAAACTTTGTAGGGGTGCAGAGTGGGGTCATGTTAGCAATCCATTAATTTTGGCTTAAATTCACCAAAGTCTTCAAGGTCAGCTCAATGATTTATTAGTCAAAAATGGGCAAAAAGCCTTAGAATTCAATAGATTAATCTACTGAATTATAAGAACAATTCAAAACTCTGTTTTTACTGCTGTTGTTTGTATTGAAAACATATAGGAATATAGGGAATGATACATGGGGATTCTAAATATCACTTTACTTTGGACCTCTGACCTCTTCTTTGAGGTCAAATCAGGTCAAACTTTAATAAAATCTCCTTTGTTTTCAAAACTTTCGCCACATGTGATGACATTTGAGCTCTGACATCACTTTTACATTTCACATCTGATTTTCTTTCAAGTCGACCCCAAACTGCGTTATATCTTTAAAGAAAGTGCCGTCAAGACAAAGAGAATGAGCCGCCTCGTCAGTATAATGTTATATAATAAGCTTAAGATACTCATCGTCAGTTATTTACAAATCATTACCTATTATTCATTATCTGCTTTTACAGAATGCATGTGTCATAAAAGTAAACAAGAACAAAGGAAACAAAACAGAATTCAGTTAATACAGCGCAGAGAGTGAGCTGCCTTGGTGGAGGTTTTACTTTGGTTCTTGTCTTTGCCTTTTTGAAAGCGTACTTTTTTTCCTTTTGCCAGGTAAGAGTTTGTTGTTTCAGTGTTTCACAATTTCAGATAACTGGAGAAAGCTACGTTATTAGAAAGAAAAGATGTCGTCTTGCTGCGTTTGTTGCAACACTTGTTGGAAAAAATTTACTGTTTTAAGCTAAACTTTGCTACTTTTGCTATGGTCACTGTAGCTATAAGAGTTATGGGATAATGGTACACAAAACACAAGCAAAGGAGAGTCAGAAAGCCTGCAGCTATCTTGGTAAGTTCAGGAACACAGTGAGGTCTGACTTAGTAAAGATAGTAAAGATATCCATGGACTTTTCTTATCTTTGTCTTTTCTTTAAAGTTACATATTCCTACTTTTACAACTGTCTGTTTGTAGTTTTGTATAATGTCTGGTTGTCGGAGTATTGCATGGCATAGCAAACACATTAAAACCAGCCCTTTCTTCACGGTTAGACTCTGCACCCATGCACACTTACCTTGTTCCCAGCTGAAGCCCATAGCACCTCCACCACCTATATTTAAACCTTTGTTTCTTCCCTTCCTTTGGCTACTTGTTTCTTTCTTTTGGCCCTTTTGTCATTTCCTGCCTGACTGCAGTGTTAAACTACTTTGTTCCTCACACACAAAGTACAGCACTAAGAAGCGCTTACGACTGTCCTTTAAGGTTAACAAAAGTTTCAGTAAGCATTCTAAAGAAGTCACATTCGGTAAGCAATCAGGCTTGAGGCGGGCATAAATCCTCTGGGCCCAGTCGCGGCATTACAAATACCCACAGTGCCTGTATGTGCTGATGACTACAAAATTGAAAAAGAAAGGCCCTAATAATTCTGAGGCAAGTTTCCCTCTGCAGTAGGTATTGATTATTTGTGTGTGGTGAGAGATTTGGAAAATTCAATTAAAGGAGTTGTGCAAAGGATTCATAAATTCAGCCCCTCCAACCCGTACCGAGACACGGTTATGTTCTAAATCAATGCTGCACTTCACAATATATTTTCTTAGCCACATAAAAATAAATAACATTTAAACAGTTCTGCTTACTGCAGAAACAAATTTTATTTTCTCTCAAGATTTTCAGTAACAGTCAGGTACTGACTTGTGCACATCTTCAGTGTGGTGACGTATTTTTATTGCACTTTTTCCCATAAGGAAGTCCTATATAATATGAATTTTGAGATGACAAAATGAGGGGGAAAGGGTGCAGCTCAGCAGTGTAAAAATTGATCAGACCGTAGATGGGGCCACACCAGGGGGGAAGATTTGTATGTCGGCAGTAATGGGCTGTATTAAAAAGAAGATTCCTTAAGATGTCATAAAAGCAATGGGGGCTGTGTCGCAGGTCGTGGGCCGCCGGCCCAGCGGCTCCCAGGCTGTGGCACATCAGTCAGCTCATGGACAGATGCCACCTACCCACTAGGAGTTTTATGCTTTCTGATTGAACACATGCTTGCAATCAAAGAGGGAGAGTTGTATATTAGACTGTTTTGGCCCAACCGAAGCTGGTGGTCTTCGATCGACACCTTGGATTGCAGAGTATGCAATTTTGTCCAATGCGATTCCTGATTTAGTAAGTGCCATTGCCATTTTATCTCAGGAAGCAAAAAGCAAAAATACACTTCCATGCTTCTGTGAAATATATAAAGGCCGAGTAAGCGGTCCTTTTCATCATCATAGATGAGTATAATGCTCAGGGGACGGTGAGTTACCATAAATTAGCAACTTCCAGTTATAGTTTTCTTGAGGTTATTTTTGTGTTTGCTCTTCCAGATCTTCACGCCAGTGGTGTAGCCTCAGTTACAGCTCAGATTACTGAAAAATCGGCATCTAATTGTAAACTTTTACCCATCTGTAAATGTTTGATTTGAGATTTAATCACTTCTCCTTTCAGTTTTCTGACAAGATGAGAGATAGCTCCTACATTTTTAGGAAATCAGCTATGTCCCAGCATACACTAATCCCCCTTCAACTCTAATTTTGGATGTAATGTAAAAACTGACAGAACCACGGCCATGCGTACATCTTGGTTTGTTAACCGATAGCGTTGGGTATGCAAAACACACCTCCTGGTAAACTCTCTTCTTTGTGAACATTCAGTTTTGACAGCGACTGTTACATTGTGTGCAATATCACCGAGTGCCAGAGGGGTTACAATCATGTTTTCCTCTCCCATACTCCCCAGGTTTTTGTTAGCGAGGCATCTCGGCTGTTGACAGCTAATGGAATTGCTCTTCACCTCTTGTGCGTATGATCCCACGGAGATAAGGCAGGAGATGAATGTGGAATCTGCGCTGTCAGTTGTGTGGCTGAGATGTCTTGGAAGCCGTCATTCATTTGTGGGAGAGTGTCTGGAACGGTAGGAGCGAATCCTTTGACATGTTAGACCACCACCACCATCCCCTCTACCCCCACTCCATCTCTCCTCCGGAGCCTCTGTCTGGCAGCTGACAAATGTTGATCCTACATTAACCACAATGCTGCAACGCTGTGCAAATAATGTTCTTCAGATGGCAACCCTCATCCCCTTTATGGGTAAAACTATGTGTGCAATCCTCCACACCTGCACAGTTTAACACCTTTGCAAAGTAAATGTGGTGAGGGGGGGTAGAGGGTGGAGGAGGGCAAACTGTCTTACACAGCACAGTAGTCTCTTTATTTGGCAGCGCCTGGGAAGGCCGAGGCCTCTCGCTGCCCGAGTCGACCTAAGCAACAGCTGGTGTTCGCAGCAACATTTCCTATTTCTGCCTAAGGTGGATCGTGTAACTCTCACTTTATCACCCATAGAGGCCACGTGAAGGACAAAGCCAGCACGCCCATAAACAAAACTAATGTTTTCATACAGGCCCCTTTGGAGATTGGTAGAAGGATCTGTGGTGCTTTGAATACCCCCTTACCAGTCCTGACACATTACAAACAATCTCATACCTGTACTATTTCTCACTAAGGGTGGGGCACTTGAAACTGTGAGCTCCTCTTTTGACAAGGTTAAAAAATTGATGTTAGATCTAAAGGGAGATATTTTTTTAATTTCACAACACAAAGCTTGACATCTATTGCATGCCACCTGCTTTAATACACTAAAAGTCAAAGCTACAGTAAAAGGGTAAAGAGTATTCTGGATACGTATTCAATAACATGATGATGATAGAGGCCTTATTTTTTACTGTGGCTTGAAAATACTTGCTACTATGTATTTGAACTTTTTGAAACGCTGGGAGAACATGAACTTAAATCCCATCTCACAGACTGAAACTGTCGAATGCAATATTTGTGCGTGACTTTACAAGCGCAAACTAAATCTGTCTCAAAGGAGTTGCAAGAGTCACACAAGACAGCCGGTTGATGCAGTGAGAGTTATATTTCATTATTACCGCTTGTTACTGGGAATACGATCACCCATAGTGCAGTGTGTTTACAAGGGCAAATCTGCGAATGATAGATGGCTGGATCTCCAAAACAGAAAGTACTGTGTGGTGTTCTCGGCATGCAGCGGTCAGTACTGCTGGACTGGACCATGAAACAATTTGAGAAGATGTATTTCATTTTCCAGCATGTGGACACCTCTGTGTGTGTCATCTACCTGGGTAAGACGGCGATATCAAGCTGGGACATTTTAGGTCCTGTCATGTATGACACTAGCCCAGGGGAGGGCAATCTCAGTCCACGAGGGCCGGTGTCCCTGCAGGTTTTAGATCTCACCTTGGGTCAACACACCTGAATCACATGATTAGTTCGTTACCAGGCCTCTGGAGAACTTCAGGACATGTTGAGGAGCTAATTTAGCCATTTAAATCAGCTGTGTTGGTTCGAGGACACATCTAAAACCTGCAGGGACACCGGCCCTCGTGGACTGAGATTGCCCACCCCTGCACTAGCCTCTCTCAGCTCGTTACACTGCAAAATCTGTAAAGGAATCATCTGAGAAACGTATCAAAGAAGCTCAGAGTGTTGCTTTGGCCTCCGCTTCTCCTTTATCACAGTCCAACTGAGCATCTATGGGATGATCTGTAAAAGAAAGTGCAACCCAAGAAGACAACGCTTCACAACTTTCAGTAATTAAAATATCTGGGTAACCACAGGACACCCAAAGACAACTTGTGGAGACTTGTGGAGCTCTTTAGGCAGCATGAGGTGGACTTAACCAATATTCAGCAGGTGGTTTTAGTGTTGTCTTTTTTCCACAAAGAAGCAAGAAATTTAGGTTTAGCTTTTTGGTTGGTCAATGAGCTAATCAATTAAATGAAGTATCAGAGTTATCACAACAAAATGAGGCTGATCTGCAGATTCAGTCGCTTTTTGATTAAACTCAATTCATCTTAATAAATGAAACTGAAATGAGCCGTTTCAATCCGTTACAATTCTGTTTATCTGTCTTGTTTCTTGTTTTTGGGGCTTTGGGGGGGAAGAAGAATTATTTTTTCTAAATAATAAAAAAAAATAAGCAAATGTTATATAAAAGAGCAAGCCAACACCTTTCACACCACCACTAATTGGCCCCTTGTGTTCACGCCCCTTTGTAGTAACTATTAACTCAGATCTTGGGCTCCTATTTGTCCCTGCAGCCCTTTATTGGCCGCCAGCCCGGAGCCTCAGATGCACAGGCAACCCTGGCTGACCTGATAACATTTATAGTTGTAATGGATTTTTTTATGCCCGTCATTAACTGGCAGAGAGATTGGATATAGAAATTGCTTGTACCTTTTTCTGTGGTATTTCAACTTTATAGCATTATGTTCAGATATGTCACCTTCCATCATCCTTTTTTTTTAAGGCTTCTCCCGTCACTGGTTTTGTTTTAAATGTACGGGTCTTTTGTGCAGGACACTTGTAGTATCAAGGGCTCGTAATGAATATTTAATGATGTTGAGTAAAGGTTCGGAAAGATATAATTTCTGTCCAATAATTGGTTCTCTCTCTGCCAGACCTTTAGGGGTGATTTAGCACGCAACATGCTTAATGTAGACAGTTTATACGAAGCTGCTTTGAATCAAGTCATTGAACAATGTGGCAATAAAGTGGATGTTCGCTTTTAGGATGCTGGTAAATTTGATTTATTTTCGCAAAAACTACATTTGTACAAAACAGCCTTAATGTTAGGCAAAAATGTACAGTAAAAAAATAGTTCGATGAACTTCAATGAAAAGTTCACAATGAATGGATGGATATCAACATGGGGAGACCTGAGTGCAGCACATCAGGTGCATCTTTACCACCACCTCAAGGGCATAATGTGGATAAAATAACAGAAACAGTTCATAATATGATTATACATAACCACAAACTTTGGTGTCAATATTTGCCATAAAATTAGACCAACACTTCTGGTCCCCATAAAAAGGAAACATTATAACAGGTGTTTATGTTATTGTGCCTGCCTCCTGTGGCCAAGGCATACAGGCCTATAAGTCAGTATAGGCCATACGATGCCAGGTTAGCCAGGAATATGTGTATTTCTTTGTAATGTATGAGTAGTCCAGGCAAATAATTCAACAAGGTAGGTTCATTTCACATGACTCGAGTCATTTTTAGCCAAATTACATTTCGTGACCTTGACAACATATAAGATTTGTCTTTGAACTGCACTAAATTCATTGGTCCACACTGAAAAATTTCCTTTCATTTCATGTCACAATTCTTCTGAAATGCCATTTATCCAACTCTTTAATAAGCACTTGTGTTATTTTGTATTTTGTACACAAAGGCATGGGTAAAAGGCCTCATGCACTTTAAAAGCAGATATACCTTAGTGTGTAACGCTGACTTTACTGGTGTAAAATTAGATCAACACCTTCACCTGTGGCGTGACTTAGTTGCTCTTCTTCTGGCTCTTTCTGCTGGGAGGCTCACTGAACTGAACCACATTGAAATGTATAAAAGTTCCCAAAAAATGCAGGAAAGCTGTAGTGGATACTAAGACTGGGAACAAGTCCGGCAGATGGGGCGGAGGGATCAGAACTGCGGTTGCGATACTCAGGCCAACCATGGCTGCAATGCTGATGTAGAACTGTAAGAGATAAAGGCAGTGTGGTTGTTAGCGCATTGAAATGAGACTGGGAGTTACAAGACCATGCTAAGTGCTGATATCATAATAAAAAGCACAGAGGCCCAGAAAAAACTGTGGATTACGTACTGGTTTAGAACATAAAAGGAAGCATCTCATGCTAGTCTAGCAAAACAAGTTCACCTACTAAGTTAGTTACTTAGCCAGTGCCTTCATTTACACTGAAAACCTCTTTCAAGGTCCTTTATATTGTAAGGTAAAGACGCTACAATATTAGAGTAAAAGATGACTCTCTGTAAGCAAGCATTTGAAGACAGTGGGAAGGAAAAACTCCCTTTTAACAGCAAGAAACCTCCAGCAGAACCAAGCTCATGGAGGGGCAGCCATGTGTTGGGACCAGTTGGGGGGTGGGGGGAGGGAAACAGGAAAAAAGACACTTATGTGAGGAAACAAGCTTAATTCTGTGCCTTTGGTCAAAGATGGGATCTCCGTGGCAGCTAAGCAAAAATTTAAGAACTGATCAAAACTTTTGGAAAAAAAGCTTGGCTTAAAAATATCTTGCTGTGACACAAATATCTTTTACAACTGTATTCATGAAAATAACAGCCTTTAGTCCAAATCTTTTATGCAGAGAACTCTTAAAATAAATTGAATAGTTATCAAATGAAATTTTTGATTTAGAAACATGTAAAAAGTGATTACCCCAGGGTATAAACAAACTGTTGACTTTCCCCTTAACACTAACTATACACATAACATCAAACCAGTAATTTAATTTAAAATAGAGCTCATATGACATTGAATATTTATAACTAAGTGACAGACATCAAATTAGTCACTTGAGAGGTGCTATAAAGAAACGAGGCCTGCAATATCATATTACAGCAAATTAGATTTTTTTTTCTTCAAGGTACGGTCACTGCTTTTTATCTCGTTACAGATTTGCAAACAGATGTGATGGTGAGCGTCACATCATTCATCTATCTGCTTGCGCTTTATGACCCAAAGATCAGTCTGTGAGGTGCAGGAAGCACCTCGTGCCTGCCAACCGCCCAAAACCCATGAAACCTTATCCCCATCATTGGGGCTCGCTATTTATGCTGCTTGTGTAAATAAATATATCTAGGCAAACCTGTGTTAATGACACGTGCTATAAAAAGACACCTTCTCCTAATCTCCAACACCCCACCAGTGCCCCTGTCGCTAAGGGGTCGGCGGAGAGGCCACTTCAGACGCTATGGAAACTTAAATAAGCGATAAATAATTCTTTGGTTGGCAGCAGCGTTCATCCCTGGACAGCTTACACAGCTTACACCAGCACATGATATTTATTTATACAGTCGGGCATGTCTTCTCACACAGTTGCAATTTAGGTCTAGTGCCACTGGGACCCTGATATCAGCACTCTACTTACTACAAATGTATCATCTGTACATCCTCCACCCACTATGTACCAGAGAAAACATGTCTTTGTCTTTGTTTGCCAACTGCAAAGCCAAGCCCTTATTATAAGCAAGCAACAACATGAAGGAAACCACGCTTAAAATATGAAGCGTTAAATCCCGCTAATGAAAAATAGTTCATATTAGGGTCGTGCTGGAGTTTTACCTGCTTTTTCTACTTGTGTGAAGTCTGTCTTTGGGTCAAAGTCTAATTTAATCTGAATGACCTTTAATAACCTTTAGTAGAAACAAACTAAAACAGCAACCATAATTATAAACATTAACCCCATCTACACACATCTGTGGGACAGCACCACACACAGCCAAAACCAATGCTGTTTGACTTAACAAACTGACATTTAGTAACTTTGATTTAATGTCTGGATTTTAATTCTTCGCGCTATTATTTAGTGCAACTGGTAACAGTGAATCATATTTTAATGAAATAAGTGGATTCAAGTGATTTGTAACTATAAATGAAATGTGTGAGTGTGAAATATGTAGTGAACTAGAAGGGTGAAGAATCTTATTGGGGATTTATGCTTCAGTGAGAAATCTGCACTGTAGCTACGTTACTGCAAACCGCTCTGAAACCCTACGGTATAACCTGACATGCACCTGATATGGAAATGTAACTACATGTCACGTCGATGGAGCCTGCAACTATTGTGATTGACCTGTTCAGTATGATCAATTCCTCCAGTGCATTTCCGCATACGCAGTTTTTAAAAAAAAATCAATGAAAGCATAACAATCATCATCTCAATATAAGGAATAAGGACTGTCGCCATAGAAGTGAGGGAATGTACAAAGAAATGGAAAAACCTGAAAGAAAAATATGTCTACTTTTGAAAAAAAAAGTGGCCACAACAAAAAGTCGAGATCCAGGAGGGGAAAAAGCTCCAGCAGTTCATTTGTTTCTATTGGCTGGCAGAAACAAATGGACTGGACACGCTCACATGCTAATTGACATGTCACATTGCACAAAGATAAATGCTAGCAGTTACGTTGTAGATTACGTCACAGGCTTTACAAAGATTCCCTACAGGGGCCATCTAAATCAGGCCTTACACTGGAAGAACCCCTAAGTGTACTCAGGTACATTTCTTGAGTAAATGTGAAACAGTTACAAGATTTCATAGATGCATGGTTTCTTTTGATGTGCAAACAAGCAAATCACTGAATATTTGGAACTATAATGTGAATTATTATAACAGCACTTCAATACTAACCTTCCATCTCACTATAAAGGCCAGGTCCATCTTGGGTAGCCAATAAAACAGCTTGTTGTAAGCTCCCAGTCTCAGTTTATCCTCTGAACAGTGATCCAGTGCAGACAGTAAATAGATGCTGAAGAAGAGGAAGCCCAAAGAGGTCACAATATAGGGCACCAGCAGGCCGTCCTTCAGGAACAAAGGAAGCATGCTGCACACAAAGACAAGAAAAGGACAAGCATAGCAGATTTCATTACATTTTAAGCCTGTCTGTGTTGTCATGGCAGGATCAGTTTCAACTACTGTAGCAGGAACTACTGCACACATAGCAATAGCAAAATATAGTTATGAAAATTCACAGGTGTGTAGTTCAGACCAAAATGAACATCATGTTTCTCAATGGTCCTGTTCCAATACATGAATACAAAGTGAAGAGCACCAAAAGCACCCCCCAGTCTCACATTCTTTTTCATTCTTGGCATCTTTGTTTCTCTACAAACAAAAATATTTGCACCTGTATAAAGACAGAATAGTTCTGAGGATGGGCATGAACTCACGCTGATGTCTTTGCTTAGATCAATGTAATATAGCCCCAAAAGCAAGAATCACATGTGATTCTTGTATCATGAAGACATTATAGCTATTGCAGTATTGCCTTTACATGCAAGGTACAGCTGGACATTTATACACATTGGCACAATGTGTCTTTTGTCCTGTCTTCCTCCTCTCACCCCGAACCAGTCGTGGCAGATGCTTGGCCCTCCCTGAGCCTGGTTCTGCTGGAGGTTTCTTCCTGTTAAAAGGGAGTTTTTCCTTCCCACAGTCGCCAAGCGCTTGCTCGTAGGCGTTCGTCTGAGTCTTGGGGTTTTCTCTGTATTATGGTAACCTTACAATGCAAAGCAACTGTCCTCGTAAATTTGGTGCTATAGAAATAAAATGCAATTAAATTAAAGTAAATTAAACTGAACTGAAATGAAAAGGGACAACATCAGATTTTTAAATGATTATGAAGTCTGTTGGAAAAAATCAGTTTGATCCTACAGCTGATGGAGGGCACAGTAGAGTTTCATACCCATCAACATCATTAAGTTGAGTGCAAAGTTTGTTAAGTGCAGCAGTAAGCCAAACAGTTTTTATCCTGCAGGCCTGTATGTGCATGCATCTCCCAGGGAGAGATGGCTCTGTAATTCACGAGGAGCTTATCTTAGTTTAGTAGAGGGCCATGGGCAAGAACAACAGTTGACTCACAGTGAATCACACATTGCCCCAGCTTATAAAAACCTTTCCCCTGACAAAAAACTACTTATTCAGATTTGGACTCAAACAAAAAAACTTCTATTCAGTAGATAAATGTTTAACACTTCCTCCATTTACACTGACTGGCTGCATTCAGTGGTCATAAAGTGGTCATGCTTGACCATCCATTCAGCCAATTCTGCTAACAAAAGATGTATTTTTTTTTCTTTTTTAAATGAGTCTGGAGAGGATGCAGATAATGTGAAAGTCCAAGGCAGACTGTACAGGGGAGCAGCTACAGAATGACCTCCTGTCCCTACACAACACACACTTAGACAGCAGGCATGCAGACTATGCTGTGTAATCCCCAGATATCCTTATACTAAACCACACGCACAACAATTAGTGCTGCCGGAAGAATTTAACAACAGCTGGTGAAAGTTAGATGGAGCATTTGCAGCACTACTTGTGTTTTCCATTCATGGTGCTTAGCTCCAACCCACACAGCACACCATTTAACTTTTCAGGATTATTTTTATTATTTTTCTCATTAAATGAGAGATAGAAAACTAGAGGATATGAGTAATAAAGTGGGCAAAAAGACACTTGTTGTGCAATTTATTCTTTGACAAGTTAAACAGTCTTGCTGTTGAAATTTAAAATTTTTGGCAAGTTCTGATTAGTTTGATTTTCTCCTAATTGTAATTGCTGAACTTTTTCCCATCATAAAAATAAGTATAATTACATAACTCTATTATTCTATTATCCAAGTTGCAGTAAATAAGATTTAGAAACAAATCTAACAACAGATAGCCTGTTTTTATTTGTTAATCTTCCAACCTTTGTGTGTTGTCAGTGATTTCAAAAGACTTTCGTTCTTACCTGAATGTCGAGGCCTGTAGGAACCAAAGGGCCATCAAGGGGAGGTCATTCAGCAGGAGACAGGCAGGCCTAGAAAAAGAAATTCAGATGCACTCAGTATTAAATAGACTGCAGTGACTTTTGCGATTAGACAAGACTAGAGTGAAAAGAATATTAAACTATTATTAATCTATTAAACTATTAAACAGCTACTGAGCTGATCAAACATCCACTTACAAGTATTTACAAGTCAGTCAGCATTTGTTGTACCACATTATTTCATTCGAGAATACATCTTTTACACTTTAGCTAAGTTATCTATTTTCATTTGAAGAACTGCCAATGTTTTGCCAAGAAGTTGCAATGATATATTTATGACCGCATGTGTCACATGCGCGTGCGTCTGTCTTCATATGCGTTTAAGCCTATTGCTAATTGAACTTGCTAGCCCGCTTCAGTGCAAGTTGTACACTCTGCTCAAAGGGGGCACTTTCCATCAGTCCCCGAGCCCATAATTACAGTCAGTGCTCTTCGGCGATCCTGTTACAGCCCAATAATTGATCCTGCGCAAACAACACCCCGAGCTGCCGCCTACCATTCTTTCCTAATCCCTGGACATGTATTACTGATTGATTCAGGAGGACAGGTGGGAGATATAACTCAATAGTTAATAAAGCAACAATCTACCCTAATCTAGATTAATAGATGAGCCCAGATCTAGGAACCAAATCCCTCGCTGTCAAATCTATCCCAGGCTTTTCACCCCACCTACAGCTTTCTACATATGGATTTAAATGATAATGAAGCACACACACACACACACACACACACACACACACACACACACACACACACACACACACACACACACACACACACACACACACACACACACACACACACACACACACACACCTCACTTCTTTTAGTGCTGCTTTCACCCTGTTAAATATGACCCAGCTCTGACACAGCACAAATCATGGCAGTGGAAGCAGGGTTCCTATCTGTGATGACAGAGGTGAATAACTTCTCGGTACTTAAAAAGAAATCTGGGGGTACAGCAGGAGGATGACGTCATTTTTACAAAGCGAACATGATTTGAAACCATTATAATTCTGTACGACATAATCTGAGATTTGACAAGGCGAATGGCTCCTTTGTGAGTAGAAATTAAATCTATACTCATGAATATTTCAGATATCGCTACAAGACAGAGAAAGTACCATTTACATTTGTCACCCAATGAGACAAACCTCAAGAAGTTACAATTATCTTCTTTGTACTTACAAGGCAGCCAAAAGGATGGACTTCTCATGGACTTGAAAGGAGAAGAGGAAGAACGCCAGGGATGAATTGACCTTAAAGTGACATTGGGGCTATCAGTAAAACTGCTATATTTAATAATACACTTTTTATTACAAAGGGAAGGAAGAGAAACATATTCGAGATCGTTTTCTCAAAAAAGAAACTGGGTTCGTTAAATTAAATATGATATTTTGAGCCAAAATCTCACTGGCTTAAAAACAGCCCAATGCTGAATGCAAAAAACACTCACCAAAGCCAGTTTAAAGTGCCAGAAGGTTGGTTTTGTTAACAGCCTGATACAGGAAGGTAGAACCGCCAGGAGAGTGCAGGCAAGACTGAAAAACAAATGAAGATGGAAGATGAAGTTACTGAAGAAAAAAAAACAGTATCAGCTGTGCTATGTAGGCAATATCATTCTCAATAGCATTTGCATGACATTTCAAGGTTTGTATGTAAGTGTTATGAACTGGGTGGACATGGATGCATTGGAAAGCTTTTAATGAAGACTTAATAGATTATTATTTTACCAAGCCAACAAAATACATAAAAACAGCACAATTTGTTTTCATTAATTGGTATTGGTATGAATATCAGCATTTAACTCTCAGTTCATGCCACAGTTCTTTTTAGACAGCCCTCTGATCTGTAACTTAGTTGTGTGCTGTGCCGTTATGGACCAAAATAATGGCCCCTGCTTAGGGTTACCAGGCAGTAACCCTCAATTGTCACCTTCTGGGGGTAGAAGCATGAGAAAAAAACATGTTGGAGTCAGTGTGTATAAATGTGCTGAAAGGTCAGGCCGTGAGTTAGTTTGAGGTGTCAACAATGTGTTTTAAACTACAAATCATAGAAGACAGAAAGAAGTGTACATGTACAATATACACAGGAGTAATGGCAGACCTGTAAGTGGATATTTATTGTGTATGAAAGGAAGTGTGCTACTCGTGTGTTATGTGTAGGGCAGGGTTATGCTGTCTGGATGGAGCTGTATCACTTTACACAGCTGATTCATTTTATGTATGGTGTACACCCAGAGCAGAGCATTTAGCAATCCACCCTGTGCGCCATAAAGACAGCAGTGTTTTTCATTTGTTTCAAATGCACGACAGTAAAAGAAGTCTAACTTGATCCCCAGACTTAGCAGTCTGGCAGAAATGTGTCCATGCTGCGAACGCAGGACTCCTAAATTTAGCGTGCTGGGTTATTTAAGCAGGCTCCACCACGACGCAACTGTTGCAAAAAGTTTTTCTAAGCGTGGCTGCACAGGACCCCGACTTTTGGTCAAGATAACTTCTAATGTATGTGGAGAATCAGCCTCTCTTTCATACCTACATTAGAATTAAATTAGCACACAAGATCCATTATTATGCTAAAACAAACAAACAATAAAACCTCACTGTCACATCGATTTAGTCGGACATTTTTCTTTTCAATATTTCTCGGGTGTTTTAAAATGTTGTCACCACATTTTCGAAGAGATCAATGACTTTATGTTCAAAAGTTCCTCATGAGATGTTAGTGATGACCTTATTTCCAACCACTGGATTACTGTCTTTATCCCCAAGGGCAAGCTTGGTCTTTTCAGGAAATGAAAGGAGTGAGGAAAAAATCCAACAAAGGGAGAGAGAGAGGAACTGTGGGGGGGGGGGCTTGCGCAGCACAACAGAGAAAAGAAAACATAAAGTGAAACTTGTTAAACAGATAGAGGATCACCTGAGGTAGAGCTGAGAGTCACCTGACAAAATGGATTTGATCTTTATCAGGGTGTTCAGGCTGCACCATGTGTTGGCCACTTTATCCTGTACACACACACACACACACACACACACACACACACACACACACACACACACACACACACCTTGGTCAAATAAAAAGTGCCAGGAAACACAAAGAAGTAATTGTTCTAAAAAATTATTCCTTCTCAGAAAGTGTAACAAAATTCCTCTGTGGGAAGACATTTATTCATAACCCTCCATCAAACATTTTCTCTCCTGTCAGGAAAAGCATGGGGCTTATTTGTAACCTCTGGGTTTTGAGATCAAGTTTTCAGAAGTAGATTCTGCTTAACCAGCAGACACAGACCAACCAAAGAAAAACAAACAGTACGTGAAGTCGATATATTAGGAAAAAAGCCAGTTACTTTCTTTGAATTCTATTTTCTGACAATAGCTGTTATCTTTTTGATTTGTTGCTTTGCTGATAAATGTCAGGCAACAGTAAAGTGAAGACATAATTTCGAGCATGAAGGGATGTTTTCAAACTATAATCCAAAATACAGCTATCAAATTTAAAATATATATATCTGAAACAAAAAAGAAGGAGCAAATTTTAATTGTTGGGAGGCTGAATCCAGAGGATGTTATGGAAAAAATAAGCATATAAACATTTATATTATTTACTATTATCATTATTAATCAAAAGTCGTACAATTTCTCATATTAGTGTCACTTCTGCATTGTTAATAATGTGCCTGATTTCTAAGATGACTGAAATTATATATACATATATATATGTATATGATACAGTACATGGTATGTGTGAAGCTTCCTCTTTAATACCAGCTGAAAAGTACTTGTGGTTTAAAGCTGATATCAGATGAGGAGCTCATTGTGTGTGCTTCAGCTGATTTAAGTGCTTAAGCAGTTGTGCAGGGATATCGAGGCCAAAGCCACCAGTGTGCGCCATGATATCACACATCACAGAGGCTGTGGATGTTTTCACTGTGTGATTCTATCTAAAAAATCTATTTCTGGCCTCTTCCCTCTCTTCTGTTCTACAGCTGCTGGCTGCACAGCTGTGCCGATCTTAATGGCAACGTAGTCAGCAGCACAGGGCCGTCCAGTGCTGTGTTATCTCAGCCCAATCCCTCTGTCCTTCCTTTCTGCCTCCTTGCTCCAAATAACTGTTACAGCAGTGCAGCCGGCAACACATGAATGTCAGGGTGGGCTGAGCGAGAGCGGTGCAGCCTCCTTCACCTATAAACTAGCATGGAATTTCACAGGGAGAAGCATTTGGTGCCATTTTTGTGTGCAGGCAGCAATGTGAGACGCTAGAATGCAGCTCAGTGGGTAAACTTACAACTGCTCCCCCCCAGAAGTCACCGGGACCACCAGTCACCAGCCCTCTTCTTCCCCACCGCCCCTTCTCGCCCTGTCCCCTTGTCCGAGGCGTCTGCTTACGTGCACAATTTCACAATTAGTTCAGGACAACTTGCCCCCAGCAGCCCCCTTCGTGCTGTCGTCACAGGCGAGCATAGTGTCTCTCACACCCTGTGTATTATGTTTGAACCATTTCGTTGAACAAATACTGCCGCGGTGCACGATGCCAGCCGCTCCCCCGGCAGAATTTTCAATTACTTCTCACATCCGTGACACCTTGTGGTGGGTTCCACCTCGGGAACGGGGACAAGAGGGGGTTACAGGGTTTCAGAAACGAGAGCCGCAAAGCTTGGCCTCCGAGCTGTCAGTCACACGCACGCAGTTACTTCACCTCGGCCGCTTTCATCACTGTGACTGCGGAGGTGTTTCAAGTATTCTTGTTCGCCATCACTTTCCTTTTTTAATTAATATCATATTCCAGTGACCAGGCTATAAGTGGGTGACCACTGTATATCAAACATGTACGTTTGTTCTTGCAAAACAGTCAAACATACGCTTATGTGTCTGTTTTCTGAACATGTAGTCAGTAGGTGAAAGCAGCTGTCCGACGTGCTCTGATATGCCTTCAAGTGTTGCGTCCACCACACTCATTGGTTCGTATGGCTAGAACATGGCTGTGCTATGAGGTGGCGAAAACAACTTGGTCATAAATTAGTGAGATTTATCTCTATCCTCCTACTGTACACCCCAAACCCCGACACCTCCCGGAGATAGAGTGAAACTGATCTCCTGACCTTTCACAGTTTTATTCCACTGTTTTCTTTGATCCTGCAGGGTATCTGTTTCCAAGCGGCTAAGCGCTAGTGGATGGAAGGGTATTTCGCCATGCTGTGAGTATGGAATCAGTGCAATAGCGGAGTAGTGCCGTGTGTGTTGTTTCTAACATTGGTAACAGCTTAATGCTCGAAACAGTGAAACACCATGAAATTAGGTTTCTCAGAAAAAATGTCACTCCTTAGAAAACGCAGACTCTTGACTGATCGCACTCTGGCCAGTAAATCCTTTAATAAGAAATGACATTTCACAGTAATTCTCAGCCCAAAGACAAGTCATATACCAGTGATCATAAGATGTGAAGTTGCTGGTATTAATCACAGCAATTTGCTTTGATAAAACAGAAACATAACTGCATCCATGCTGGCTTAACCCACAATGGAAATTTTTAAAGTCAAAATACATGTCACTGGTTGTATGTGGAATTGTTTTATATTTGATTAAAATAATTGCTGATTAACACTGCTAGTATTAGTTTCACCTCTATTTTATTTATATAGTGCCAAATCACAACAACAGTAACCTCCCTACAATAATACTATTCTGGTTAAATGTTTAAGGGATTTTTTTTAGAACCAACCAATAGTCCAATAATACGTTGGGCTATTGGTTGGTCCAATGTAGAAGTAATAAATGCATAAACTAGGTTTTCAGCATCACTCTGTGACAGGATGTTTCGAATTTTAGAGATATCCTTGTAAAAATTCAAGAAAGCAGTCCTAAATATTTTTTAGTATGCACACTGAAGAACATAACCTGGTCAAAAACAACTCCAAGATTCCTCATAGTGTTACTTCAGACCAAGGTGATACCATCCACACTAGTTAGAAACCAAGTCTCTAAGATTTTTAGTAAAATAATCTCAGTTTTATCTGAATTTATAAGCAGAAATCTTTATAAATTTAAGATGTTCCTGCAGTTTTACGAATTAATGTGTGCCTTCTGGCTTGGATAGATAAAGTTAGGTATCATCTGCATAGCAATGAAAATGTATGCTATCATTTCTAATAACACTGCTTAAGGGAAGCAGGTATAGTGTAAATAGAATGCAGATGTTGTTATGACAAAAGCATACGTGTTTTCTTTTTAATATTATGCTTGTCAGATGTGGTTTTTTGGTAAACCTTTGATTTAAGGAACTATACGTTACCTCAAACAGACCCCGAGCCACGGGAAAAATCCTCCTGACCACCTGCATGGCCTGGCTGGGTTCAGCCAGGAAGGGCAACCAGCAGAGGGCAAAAGTCGCCAACACTGTTACACCAATCCTCACCAGCAAGAAAAGCCTACATGAAAAGACAACCAGGAGAGTAAATAAACATATGTCATAAATAATGAACTAATAAAAACAAGCAATTACTAATAATTTCCCCACTTCCTATAATCACTTCCCCCCAAATGCTTTAGTATTTACTTTAAAATTGTCTGTGAAAACAGTTCACACATACTGTGTGCAAGTCCTAAATTTGGGCTTTGACCCTTGTGTTGAGGAATGCAGTGAAAGCCATGCATCAGCTGAAAGTGTTCAGTGTAGGTCAGGATATCTTGTCAGCTGTAACTGTGAAGCTGCTGGTGAAGTTGCACACACAGGCATAGCTGAGGAGTTTGGGCATGGCCAGAGTGTCATCTGGACATATCTTCCCCCCGGGCCTTCTAATCCAGCTCTCCATTTGCTACTAAATGCCCTTGGTACATTGTTACTAGATAAACAGACACTGGACACACTAGTAACAGCATCCAATCTGATTACCTCAGTCATTCTGTGACACTCCTGAGGACACTGCTGTCTTATACACTGACATTACATATCTAGTGTGGGCATTCTGTTGAAACTTATGTGCACAGTGATCACAGAGTACAAGCAACAAATGTAGACTTGAACATTCAGGATGTCACAGTCATTACTATAAGTCCTCTTGAGACATTTTGCGTTCGCCTCTAGTGAAGGGCATCACTGATCGCAGCGTGTGGGGGAAAGGCAAGTATGCACACATATATATAAACATGATCCATCTGCAAACTGTAAAGCCAAAGAGTCTTCTGTGTTACCTTATTTGATTGCTTTTTAAATTTAATGAACAAAAGTACAGTGCTCAACAAATTTATTAAATCACCTGTTTAAAACTAAAAGAAATATATTGTTCCTTATTAGGAAAACAACAAACTACATACAGGTTTTTATACCCAAATTTGAGCCGGCACATTGAACTTCTCTGAGAATTTAGAAATTAATCAAGTGTAACATTCAAAAACTAAAACTTATTTTTCTCTTGAGTAATGTCAATGAGTAAGTGTAATTTGGCATTTTAATCAAAAAACAATAATGTGCTTAACTGTTTTTTTCAGCTTTTTTGTTAAACAGTAAATTAAAAAAATTCATGGGTAAAAACACTAATTATAGCATAATGTAGCATTTAAAATATAATTTTGATTAAAGAGTTTGCACATGTTCAACAGAAAAAAAATGTTTTGGTAATTACCAATACTGTTAATTTTGGGCAGCTATGACATAAACCTTACATCTAAAAAAAATTGTTAAGCACCGTAAAAACAATATTGTTTTTTTGTTTGTTTGTTCTTAAATGCTGTTGCTTTTCTTCCACATAGCAGCACTTTGAATTTAATGTTACCATCAGCACACTAAAATGCTTGCCAGTGTTGTGCTTAAAAGTGATCGTCTTCCAAAAAGTAATTTACAATATTTGACAAAAAACAATTTCCCATATTTCAACTGCTGTAAATAACTTGTTGGCCTATAATCTGTCAAACATATCTCTCAATAATGATAACAAGCCATTTTGAGCCAGAAAGAGCATTCCCGTTACAAGATCAAAATCAGTTTTTGGCAAAGTGACTTTTATATATCCTTTATTCATCTGGGCAAGGAGTTTCACTCTTAAATATTTTTAAGGGAGATCTGACCAAGAGGGCAGCAGATACCGCAACAAAAATAACATCACAGCTCTATCGAGACATTTTAAGTGGCCAAAAAAGACTGGACTGATTATAATGCAGGTACAAAAATTAAAAGTCATAAGTATACCCGTACAAAATAGGACATTTCTTTTCTTTTTTTTTTATATATGTAACCCTTGCAGAAAATCCTGTTGATAACAGTCTATTTACCAACATAAGCAAATGTATTACACATAGAAAACACCTAAAAATATTGGAAATCGCTTTATGACACAACACTGGGATTTAGTAACGATTAAAGTAGTAACCATTCTCATCATTTTAGCTTACAGTATTTCAATCATACTATTATCTTTTTTTTTTTTTTGCCCGTCCTGTCTGGCACTGTAGCAATCAGAATTATTGTTTGAAGGCCAAGACAAATGGACCCCAAGTGGACCTTTGAATCATACTATTATCTAATCAGTGCTAAAATTGTGGGTGAGGTTGGAGATGAACATCTGGACTATGCGTCAATGCAAAAAATAATCATCCTCATTATGAAAGGAAATAATAAGACTCACCCTCGGCCCATCAGGCCTGTTTTGATGCACTTTCCCAGAAGGTAACAGAAGAAAGGCAAAGCATGGTACAGTTCCATCTGTTTGTAGTTGAGAGCCAGAGAGAAAGCCATGGAGCCCAACACATCCCAGCCCAGACCCAAAGCCAGAATCCCCCACAGGGCAAAACCCAGGCTCACTCCGTTGTATCTGATACTGTTAAGGTTAATGTTGGTCTGGAAGGGCAAGTTTTCTGGAGGTAAACAACTTAATGTTGCAGATGTATAACAAGCGATCGAGAAAATAGCTGCTGATCCTAAGTTCTGCTGGGTAGTGTGCACATCGTCATCTTTTCATTGTTGTATTTAGCAGTGGCTGAATTACAATAATAACAGCCTGGTAAGCTGGTGTGTTCTTCATCTCTTCAAACTGTTTTTGCAAATCTATTGTGATAAGACAGAACAACACAAGTTTTTCATCCTATTGAACCTACTGTATGTAAGAAATATGAATAGCAAAAAATGCAGAAATTCCACATCCATCCTAGGATCAGCTGTTAAGCGTTTCCATAGATATGCTGTGGTGCCAAATCTGCCCCATGGAACAAGCTGTGGGAAGTTGTGTTATATAACTCAGTAAAATAAATGTATATTTTTATGTTGTTAAAATATTTTAAATGCTTACATCTCTGTTTCTCAGTGAACTAAACTCAAAAGGTGCTGCAAATATATACAGTGCTAAAAAAATGAAAGGAACACTTTTTAATCAGAGTACAGCATCAAGTCAGTTAAACTTCTGGGATATTGATCTGGTCAGTTAAGTAGAAGAGGGGTTGTTAATTCAGCTGCTTTAGTGTTAATGAAATTAACAACAGGTGCACTAGAGGGGCAACAATGAGGCAACCCCCAAAACAGGAATGGTTTTACAAGTGGAAGTCACTGAGATTATTTTTTCCCCCTACTTTTGTATTTGCCTAGGGACAGTATCACTACTCGTAGCATGAGGTGATACTTGGACCCTACAGAGGTTGCACAGGTAGTTCAAGTCCTCCAGGATGGCACATCAATATGCCATAAGGTTTGCTGTCTCCCCCAGCACAGTCTCAAGAGCATGGAGGAGATTCCAGGAGACAGACAGTTACTCTAGGAGAGCTGGACAGCACCATAGGTCCTTAACCCACCAGCAGGATCAGTGTCTGCTCCTTTGTGCAAGGAGCACAAAGTTCATTCCTAACACATGACCCAGTCCATATCAGTTATAGATATCCAGGATGATTTTTTCCCCATTGAGATTTGATCTGTTTTATCCTTTAATTGTTTTGAGCAGTGCATTTAAATATAACTCACTACACTTTATTATGATTGGAGCTTTCAAGTGTGATACCTTTGTAGGTCGTTATTTCATATTACATTCAATTTAATTAAAACACAGAACAACCTTAATGGTACATATAATATACAACAATACAATTTACAATAGGAATGCACATGTGCATAAAGGATACTGGAAATGTCCGTAGTCAATGAGAATTAATCCTGGGTACAGTAGAAAGCAGAACATAATGGAAACCTAAAAAGGGAAAAGGGCAGACATTTTAATTCAACGCAGCAGTAAAAACACAACCTTTTAAAATCAAATCCTGTGAGAAGCTTGTTTAACTACTGTTCCTCTTTCATTGTTTGATAATATAAGACACCGTCAAAACATTAGAAATGATCCCTTCAAATTGACTGTACTGTAAATGTATGAAGACCAGCTGAACTGTAATAACTTCTTGGAAATGTAATAACATCATATAACCAGATTAACTTACAATAATGACGCCATAATTTCCCAATTTGGAGGTCTAGTGCTGTAATCTGTTTTAATAAGGGTGGGTTCCCAGACTGAGAGAAAATGGGCTGGTCTGGGTCTTTAACTGAAAACTAATCATTTCATGCTCAGCACGTCTCTGACCTTTTTCTTAGAGGATCCATCAGTCAGGTATAAACAGTATAAAACCACCGCAGGGATGTATATCAACAAATCTGCAACTAAGACTGAAACAAAAAGAAAAAAATACAGACTGCATGATCTCAAATTTATGTTATACAAAGTAACAGAAAAGGTCCATTGGTATACAATGATGTGAACGATTCGGGTGATTTGGGCATAATATCTATACAGGTATAACCACACACATTGCTGTAAATATGAAGTAGACATGGATTATGAATGCTTTTCTTTTTCTTTCACCTATCATAGTTACAATACCTGTCGTTCTCATGAATAACTTGTGCTGTGTATTTTCATAACCTCTGGACTTGTGGAGTTCCACCCATTCAGGGTTTATTGTTTTGGCTCTGCAGAAACAACAAAGCATATACTTTGATTTTTTTTTTTTTTTTTTCCTCACAGAAAATGTACAAATACTTAACTTTAATAGTTCCTAAAAGTGGGCAGCTGTGTTATTACATCACTGTACCTTAACATTTCTCCCATGGTATGCTCTACTAAATTAACATTCAAATATTATGTGAAAGATCCTTTTTTAAATAATCCAAATGGCTTACATATAAGCACAGATCCAGCTGTGGTAAGCGGTGAGGGGAGGATAGTCAAGACCCCAGTAGTTCAAGTCATTGTTTGTAGTATTGAAGTACCTGGGGGAGCAGAAAGGTCACATAGTTTCATCAGTAAAACTGTTTCATACTGCATAAGCAATGTAGCGTGTGCTGTATATAGGAAAAACTGTTGTTGATGTTATCCGTATTTAATATTTCGCACATCAATCCATCTCAAACTTGTAGTAAGCTGGACACAAGAGCAAGAACAGCACATGTTAGTAATGTGCGTCTTGAGTGTCACAGTACATTTATCAAATCCGTGACCTGTAATAAGACCCAGTTACTACAAACAGGTCCTGTGAATAAACACCGGGAGGTGCTAGACTGACCATTCCTGAATAGGGAGGTTGTAGGTCACTTCTTGCCAGTGCCTCTGAGCTTCATAATCGCCGAACATGGGAGGCTTCCCCGCCCCTGGAGGAAAATCATTGAGCCGTCAGTGTGATGAATATGAAGTTTGCATCATGAATGAATGGCCACCACAAAACACAACACATCCGCGCTAACAAGTTTTTAAATCACTGAGTGGACGCTAACTACTGAAAGAGTCACTCTGATACGGTTAAAACAATTTGAAAGCATTGTTTTGACTAGTATAAACGGGCTTCGCTGAAACAAATAGCACTGTACCAAGGGAAAGTAGTGTTTAAACGCCGACCTCCACAATTTTCCTACCTGAATATGAATTTAGCGAAACTCCCCATCTCGCAATAATGGCAAGCAACACGCAAATTGATACGAGACTCCAAGTCTGCATAGCTTTACTCGGTAAAATGAGGATTTGTGGAAGAAATAAACAATAAAAATCGGTACATTGAAACACTTTTGAAATCTGTTTCGCTTCCTGTATACGTCACTCACCAAGTCTTCGTTTCAACTACTCATTGGTCGCTGGATTTCTGACGTTGCAACCGACAGTTATGATGCGTTCATGAAGACTATGGAAATAATTGACATCTTCACTTTTTACCGATCATCCGTTCAGTAATCAAGCGCGTTTTAATAATCCTGTTGCACATCATCCAAGACCTTTTTTTAACATGTGACGGGAAGTTTTTTGGTATATTACTCTCACAGTTTTTACTCACTTGTTAGTAGTTACAAGTCGAATCATGTATTCCAGATTTCCCAGGCACAGTGAAGGCATCTCTGGTTGAAATAAGATTTATGATGGGTATTATGCATTATTAAAGGTTTATTTCTTCCGTATTTTCGCATTTTTTGTAGCTGATACTGGATTTGGAGGTCAGAAGCCGCCTGGTAATAAATGAACATTCCTAAGATTGCTTAATAATGTGGGGGGGAAAAGGCTGACTGCATAGTCCAGACTTTGGGATAAAAAGATAAATGAATCGGTTTCCAGGTAGTCATCTCTTTTCTTTGTGTTTTTCCGTTTCTTTTCATTTCAGGAATAACAATGGTAATCAGGAATATGAATTAGTCAATTCCAGTAGTCTACAATATGCACATAACATGAATACATTTATGATGAAAAACATTTTTAGATTTCTTATCAATATAAATATGACTATGAAACATTTTTGAAATCCTCAAATTATATCCAAGAAAGTAAAAACATAATAATACTATACAGTTTATAATATTTTAGTTGTTATAGTTAGTTGTTTAGTTGTTATATCAAAGTGACAGAGAAAAATCCACTATATAACCAGCAGCAGAGGGGTGGCAGTCTAACTAGTGTATTAGTTTGTGTTAATCTTCTGTACACAGATGTAGATATGGGTATCACATCCTTTCCTTGTCTTCCCTGTACAGTGTAGGCTAAATCCAAGCCAGAGGGCGTTTTTCTCTCTGTGACCTTTTCTTTTGTTGACACCATCATCTTTGTTCTCAAGGTGTTAGGGTTTGTTGGATGAGACATGTTCCTTGTGGTTCTGGCATCAATTATGCATAAATAATAATAACCTCGGACAACTGCTGATTTGCAATGACACTTTCATTACAACAGCAGCAGCCTATAACTCACTGGTACCCATTAGTTATTAATGCAGCCACGCCAGCTTTACTTTGTCATTTATTGCTTCATCTCTATGCCTTTTTAAATATTCAGCAACTGCTGTACCTACATTTACTGTCTGTAATCTCCGCCCAGGAGAAGGCTATAGCTTGTGGTGGAGGATGACCTAGTTATTATTAAAGGCCCGGGCCTTGCTTCCCAATGTCACTAAAGTCTATCATGTCAACAGTCATGTTTGCTACAGCAAGTCAAGCCGGATCAATGAATTCAGAACTTAATAGAGATTTCTCCTATTATGCCTAATTTGGGAATTGTGATAATAAAGAAGTCCTGCACTTTTTTCAGATTCATTCTTGCGTGCATAATTAATTGCCATTTGGAAAAATCCTGCACTATTTGTGCGCACTTAATAGCATTTCATTTCTGTGCTAGGCTTTGAAAGCCTACGTCCAGAGGGGTGTTGTGTCAGTCTGGTTCAGTCTTTCAGTTATACTTGGCATCCACTCTCTGAAGCAAAGGTCATGGTTTGCACTTTAACAACTTACTTTGAACATTATCATCACCCAGATGTTTAATGTTCTGCATGGATCAGAGACTTCTCTGGTTTGTTAAAGACACACTATCCATCCTCATAGGGTCCTGCAAAATGTGGAATTTTGGCTTTTGAGATTGCAGCATCATTACACTCTTAAACACTAAAACTGTGTACTTTGACAAGACAGATAAAAACTGAATGCAAATGAAGTTCAATAGCCATTCTTGCCTTTCGATGGGACAGAATGGAGGATTTAAATGGGCTCATGAACTTTACCAAGCCTCACTGCAAGTGGACAAATCAGTATTATATACTCCTGTGCAATTGTTTACTTAGATTTCAGTGTATGGACAAATTGAGATATTTTTTATGCATCATTGTTTGCACTGATGTCATTTCCCAACCTGCTACAGGATGTTTTTGTTTTACTTTAGCAGGTCACAGTTTCTGCGTGGGCTTGAGTCCCAAACTTGAAAGCTAAAACTCATACAGAGTTACAGATTACTATTTACTACACTGCTCTAGCAGCTAATACTGATCTCGCATACTAAGCAGCTGCACAGGAACAGCAGATAGCTGGTGACAATATTATATATCATATAGTTATAAGGCCTCTGACTAAAACATTTGAATTTTTAGTCATTATTGTGTTGGTGGATTCACTCAGTCTCTCCAAATAATGTACAAGTACACCTGTAACATCTGGCATTGTAAGTTTTTGGTTTTAAAGGCTGTACTGTGAAAAATAAAGTGCATTATGTTGGATATTAATTCATTTTCTCTACTAAATATTCCTTCTTAATCTACCTCACGCACTTTGAACTTAAGAGTTGTAGCAACTTTCACAGGCAGTGATAATTTCTCCCTTTGTTTTCTGTGTATAGCTCTTCAGATGTTTCCCCCCACCTTTTATGTTTTTTCTTCATACAGGACAGTACAAACATATGTCTAACACAAAGGAGAGCCAAGTAAAAATAAAAATACACACAGAATAAAGTAGGGCATAACTATGTTTGACACTGAATACCCGGAATATTTCCACTTTAAACTTGGAAACTTGCAGGTTTTGTGTGTTATTTTTTGTTTGTTTTTTTTCCAATAATTCCAATTTGCCTTAGTAAGTGTAAAATTTTAGGTTCAAAAAGAGCTGTGACCTCTTTTTATATCACGAATGCTGACTGGACACATTTATGCATTGATAAACGACACCACGACAATAACTGTTATGCTAATTAATTATTGGTCACTTTACATAAACTCTTTCCGCTCAGGAGGTCATATGGAGGTAAAACAAGTCAAAAATCTCTCTCTCTCTCTCTCTCTCACACACACACACACACACACACACACAGAGAGAGAAAGAGAGACTGCGAATTGTATTTACAGACTGTGCTTGGAGACTAATATAGTCTGTCTGGTGGAGCTGTGGGAACTACAACCCAGGCTTTTCTCCACCTGTGCACAAGCACGTGCAGCTGCATGGCTCATTATCGCGTGCGCCCGTGCGGTCGGGCGCGCGAGCGTCTTTAAATGAGCGCCTTCGTTCGTTTAGCAAATTGTGCGCCATAATTAGCACCATAATTACACGAAACTGTGCTTGGTTTTGATGAAACAACAAGTAAGAAATGACTTTAATCTAACGTAGTATAGTTTTAATAATAGTAATAATAATATTAATAATATTTATTAACACTGTTATTGTTATTATTGCACTAGCTTACCCTTTAAGTAGGCCCGTGCTGCTAAAGCAGATGCTTTAGCCCATGTTAAAATCTTGTTCATGCCTGTATTTTCAGCACTGCAGCTTCGGTTCAGGAATTTAGTGCTCTGTCGTTAACAAAAGCTTTGCTTTCGGTGTTTCCTCTCTGTGTTGTATCTTAAATATGAACACAATTAGCGTTACCAATTTTAGCTTAAAGAATAAGAAACACTTGCAGATACTCTGCTACAATGTTACTACAAAGTGTTAAAACAAATAATGGTAAAACAGGCATCACTTATGATCTAAAATCAAATTTGCAATTAGATTGCTCGGATAAATTTGTTCAGCAGGAAGTGTGTGTGCAAAGACAAAGAAAATTAGGTGGGAAATGCTGATGTATTATTTCAGGTTTTCACAAATATTTCTTTTATTTATGATCACCCTAATTAAGAGCCGGAGGTGTATGTTGACGCCCCCTAGCGGCATGGAAGTCACGGCCTCAAGGTGTTCTCAGCCTGCAGCATCGCTCCTGTTGCAAGATCTCACACCGGGGCTTCACACTGCAACACTGCAAGTGTAATTATAGATGCTTGTATCCTATAAGACAGACACGTGAGGCTGGTTTAATGTTGCTTTGTGGAGTCTGAATCCCCGCTCGTAGCCATGTACACACCTCACACGAATAATAAATTAGAGGTTTAAATAAACAGGTTCAAGAAGTGCAAGTTTGACTCTTTTTGGTATTTAGAATTTGATGCTTTCTCTGAGAATTTGTGCATCCCCCAAAATTTCACTCACCTTTCTCTAACTGTACTCTTTAGCCATCACTTCATTTTAGAGGCTGTTATATTTAATTCCTTGTTATTTTATAATCGTATGATCGAATGGCAAGAAAAAAAATGGCAGAAATGATCAGAAATCTATTACGGGCAGTGCAGACAATGTCTCACATTTTAAATTATATATTATTTTTAGGTTTCAGTAGACAAATAATCAAAGACTGGCTGGGTCTTTAAAATAATAACATCACAGTCACTGCTAATTTGAATAATATCAATAGTCTGAATAATAATGAATTTAGTAAGTAGAAATGTCACGGTGACATTGGAGAAGCCTTTTGCATCATCAGCACCTTCTTCGGTGTCTGAAAGTGAATTGGAGCGGAGAGAGAGGCCTCTTCTCTTTCCCATGGGGATCAGATAAATATAGCCCCTAAAACCCCTCGCGCTCACCCTCTCTTTCTCTCCGTCTCTCTCTCGCTCTCTCTCTCTCTCTCTCTCTCTCTCTCTCACACACACACACACACACACACATTTACACATTCGCACTCTCGCTTTTATATGCACACACGCACACCACTTGCTGTTTGTGTAAAAGTGATTAGCCAGACACAACTGCGAAATTGTTACCTTTATAGGAGCCAAGCCGCAGAATATCTCGCAAAAGCATACAGCGTGTGATGTGATGGTGAACCTGTGGTCTAAACTGTAACCTCCTGTCAGGGAGCATTGTCAGGAAAATCCAGGGTAAATACTTTAATAAACAGCTACACTGATTTGTGCTCAATATTCACCTCTTTATGCCACATCCCATCATCTGAAATATGATACAAATTAGATTTATGCCTTCCTGCAAAAAGCATAAATATAAGGTAGGCTGTATGCGCAGATTTTCAGGATTAAATTTACTCTACAGCAAACTAATCTCAAAGCTTTTACAATGTTTTTTTATTTTAAAATTTACGATTACATATTATTCGTACACCTTTGTCAGTATTTCTAGTTAATCTTATTAGCATAACTATTGTTAAATTGTAACTTTAAATATGCTTTTAAACGCTACCACGTCAATCGCAACAGCAGTAAAAAAAAAAAAATTAAAAAAATCTAATGCTTAGGAAGTGTTGCCGTAAAGTATAACTCATTTTTTTCTATTTCTATTTCTAAATAATGAAATACTTTGAATTATGATGATAAAATGAAAAATTGAAAGTAATGTTAAAAACATATATTTTATATGTTATTATGATTATTAATATTGTATATATTCGATATTTTTAAGCCTGAAAACAGACAACAAAATAAGACAGCTTTTCGATTTTTTTTTATGTAGGAATATTAATAATGTATACTTTACACGAACTGTAAAGTTATTCAAAATAAATTTACTATTTTTTTTTTACCGTGAAAAATGTTCCCTGGCAATAATGCGATTTTTTTTCTCAAATCACGTGTCAAAAATGTTAAGAATGTTAATAATGAAAATTGATTTTTAATTCTTTCTTAGATTTATTTACAAATAAATTCAGTTTACAACACAATATAGCTACATAGAATTACATATATTTGTATTTTTTTTTAAATTATTATTATAAACAGTCTCTTTTTTTTCCAGAGGTTTTGTGTCTTGTATGAAAAAGAAGCCAAAGTAACTATGTCCAGTTGAGCTTCTGTTACAAAAAGAAAGAAGAAAAAAAGTAAAATAATTACCACAGATCTCAAACAGGAACAAAGGGGAGAAAGGAACAGGTAAAAGTCAAACTGGCAAAATCATTTGTTTTGTTTTTGTTTGTTTTTTTTTTTTACAAATATTTACAAATATTACCTGTACAGAAAAATCTTCTTTTTCGTTTTTTGTTCTCTGTTTTTCAACAGTCTTTACATGGCTTTACAGTCCAGTGCTGCCTATAAATTTGTGCTTTTCACACTTCCCAGTAATAATGTCTGTATATAAAAATAAGAGTTTGCTTTCTCTTCATTTTGAAGTCATTGTGAAGGCCATTTGGACACTGCCGCCGCCGTCGCTGAGGGTAAAACGTGTCCAGAAATAATATTTGAAGGTACACTGAGGATGGGCGCGATAGCGGCTGAGGTCCGGGTCAGAGAGAGGGACTGCGCGCTCAGCAGTGCCGACTGAACGGTCACAGGAGGCCGCAGGAAAGCCTGAGCGGCGCCCGGCGAGGAAGAGGAGGCACTGGACACCCCGATTATGTTTTCTATACTGAAAGAAGGTCTGTTTGAAGGCTCTGATTTGATCATAGACGCCGTGCTGAGACTACTGAGTTGAAGCTGAAGGCTCGGGCTGAGCTGAGAGTTGAACGCTTTTCTGTTTAGCTCCGCCGAGGGCAGGAGAGGAACGCCCGGGGGCAGCATGGGACCTACAGGGGGGATGTACGGGTACTGCAAAGCAGCTGGATGGGAATACGCCGCCGGATGGATACCGTAGTGTCTCCCGTAGGGACCTCCAAGACTGTACGCCCCGAAACTTTGCATCATGAGAGCAGTCTGGTCCCTGAGAACATCTGGCTGAACTCTCTTGAACCTTTTCCTCCTCCTGAGGAAGCTGCCGTTGTCGAACATGTCCTCTGAAGCGGGGTCCATGGTCCAGTAGTTGCCCTTGCCGGGGTTACCAGGTTCCCGGGGGATTTTTATGAAGCAGTCGTTGAGAGACAAGTTGTGACGGATGGAGTTTTGCCACGCCGGGAACTTCTCACGGTAATAAGGGAAGCGGTTGCTGATGAACTCGCAGATCCCGCTGAGGGTGAGCTTTTTCTGCGGGCTCTGCAGGATAGCCATGGTGATGAGTGCGATGTAGGAGTAAGGCGGCTTTACCAGGCTACTCTTGGGCTTCTGGATCGCACCTGGCGTTGCGCTCTGGTCGTGACCCTCTCCTTTTCCGGTGCCCGATTCTGCCTCCCCGGCGCTCTCGCAGCACGGACTCCCTACCCCGGACCTCATCTCCTCTTTCTCCACCTCGATCTCATCTTCCACCTCCTCGTCTCCCGTTTCCCCCCGGAGGTCGTGCAGGATGCCGTCTCCTGGGCTGTCGCAGTCGCTGTCCACCCTCTCCATGCCCTCCTCATCTCCCTCGCCCACGACGTCAATATCCACGTCCTCGGCTGTGAGCACAGTTTGGCCGGACATGTCGCTGGCTCGTTCGCTGCCTCCAGACAGGGTCATCTCACGTCTTACTGACACCGTTTTATTTTTTTTTATTATTAAAAAAGTCTCACTGCAGCCGAAAAAGACAGAGCAGCCGCGCGGTCAGTGCGCTCGAGCTGCTGGTTGTCAACAGATCGGATGCTTTCCCCTCCCCAAAAATCTAAATGTGATCGAACCGGACGCCTGCCAGTCCAGCCGACAAGGAACTTCAAACTTCTACAGATATTTCCCCACTCGGTCAGTGAGCAGGCCCGCGGAGCAGCGCGTTTCGCCTCGAAGTTGTTTTGCAGACAGCGCGACTTTTGCGCTCCGACGTCCCTTCTCGGTGCTTAGATTTCCTGGACGAGCGATATTTGGAGAACCGAGCCGAGATGACACATGCTGCTCTTAAAAAGGCCGGGGCTTTTAACAAGACTGTCTGATAGATTACTTTCCCTCCCCACTATAAGATATACTATCAGCGCTGGACACGTGGTTTGGTGACGACAGATGCCCCCCTGTCCTCTCTCCACTCTCCTCTCCTCCCTCCACCCACCTCTCCTCTCCTCTCTGTTAAACCATGCAAACTGGAGTTGTTTCATGGATTTGTCAACAATGGGACATCAGCAGTGCTGCTTTCCGCTTATTTTTGTGTTCGTCCGTCATAGACCATTTAACGGTGGCAGAGGGAGGAGGAAGAGGAGGAGGAGGGGGAGAAAATTGGCTCGCGTGATTGAAAGATCTGACGCGCAATAATGTGACCGCGTTAAAAAACAAACCAAAGCTTTAACTTTGCTAACGCGAACTCTGCTGACAGCTGCAGAATGAAAACGACAACAGCTAAGTTAACGGAATCTTCCTTTAAGTTCATGAATGTCTTGACTTTTCTAAATATCTATCTATATATATATATATATATATATATATATATATATATATATATAGAAACTGTTTAATTGTGCATGCGTAGTTTTTTTTTTTTAATGCCCACACTTTATTTTAGCGTAGTGTCCGTGCATGTAACTCTCCGTGAAAGGATACGTTAGACATGTTTTTTTATTATTGATATTTTTGCTTGCTCTGTTCATTCGGTGCTGGAATTGCATGCCTCGGTGCTCCCAGCTTTACAGCCCCGCCGCGTAAATCCAAGCAGCGAATGCAAAGCATGAATTCCAGTCTATTTATTCCCGCAGGATTTAGCCGAGGTGGGAAGAATATTGAAGAAGCGGCAGCAGCGACGATGAATGGGACCAATACAGAATTTACTTCAGAGTTTGGAAGAGGTGCTAACGACCCCCCACCCCCACCCCCGTGTCCGACTCACCCCGAGTTTTTGCATTTGAAAAAAAAAATAGGAAATGCGGGCAGCGGGTGAGTGCAAAGAGAACGTTTATTCACAAAAGCGTGAAGGTGAGCGGTGCAGGCTGAGCTCTGACAGAGGGGGCACGTCAGGTCCTTTACACAAGGCTTCCTGCGTCGCCTGCGAAAATCTGGGAGGACTGATAGGCAAGCACGAGTAGCTGTATTTTGGCCGGTTGTCAAACCGATCTTAACGTTTGTGTGTTAAAGTAAAAACAGCAATTTAGACATTTTCGAGCTTGACATAAGCGTACACCCGGTTTCTGGAACCTCGCAGGAGGAAATATCTAAAAATCAGCACCAGCCAGGTACTTAATGTCAGGGCTTTAATCAAATAAAATTAATGATACAACACTGAATTATTATTATTATTATTATTATTATTATTATCATTATTATTATTATTATTATTATTGTACTTTATGTGTATAATTTGGGGGGTAAATTTGATCCCACAAGTGCCTTCTGCAGTTCACAGCGCCTCTTCTCCGGCACCTGAGCTGGCGAAGCTAAAAGTGGGATTAAATTAAAACACTATCATTAATAATGCGTGGGTGTTCTGGTCAAAAGGACGGAATCGTGGATTCCGATCGGACTGGCTCCGCGTTAATCTCTCGGTGACCCGCGCGATCTGGAGGTCCGTCAATACCGGAGCTACTTAGGAGATGAAACCAGAGGCTCGCGTCAACTTTCATCCTGTTCATCCGCGCGGCGAGAGTGTATTTAAGGAATCGCTTATTTGCTTTGTGGATTTGTCAGATTAAAAACATTTTTTTTAAAAGATATATAGTTCTTTTTTTAATTGACAGATTTTTTTCAATATATTTGAGTTTTTTCTTTTTAAAAGGAAAACTTTCTCCGTCAAAGTTCGTTCTTTTCTTTCTTTCTTTACATTCGGACGTTTAACAGCAGAATAACTCATGTTGGGCCCAATAAAGAATCCTCATTTCTTACAGAAGAAATCCTGTAAAAGAAATTTTACAGGAGCAAAATAAGAGACACGTGGGTGTAGCAGATGTTTGATTTTATTTATTTATTTATTTTTTACAGTTTTCTTCTTCTTATTTTTTACTTTTATGAATCATGATCGCAGAACAGCTGTCCTAACCCCCCTCTTTAAGGAAAGACAGGTGCAGCAAGCCTTCATTAAAAAAAAAAAAAAAAATCCCGGAGTTGCAGTGTTGTGTGAAAGGCGGCGTAACTGCTGATATAACCTGACTGCAAAAGCACCGAGAGGGGGTTTCAAACCCGTCCTTCCTGTGATCTTTTGAAGCCTCATAAATCCGCTTTTATACCTCCGCAGTTTGTTAATGAAAAGTACGTTTTAAGCACACATGCACGGCTTAGCGCGACAAAACCTTTTAGTGTAATAAGCCATCTCGTTCCTGCATGAAACCAACGAGTGCGAACAAGAGTGTGGGGGTGGCTCGTGGAGGTGGGAAGAGGAGATGGCGGTGGAGCAGCAGAAGCAGAAGGAGCGGCGGTATAGGCAGTACAGGTGATGGAGAGGAAAGAGCCAGCACATGTGATGAGTGCACGCTGTGCCAGCAAGGTCACCGAACAAATAACTGTGATCATAATAAGGCATTATGCTCCCGCGATTCCTACTTTCTGCCCCGTCCTCGTGCGTCTGTCCCTGGGTTCAGAGGTCACCTGCAGAAGCTGGGAGGTTGGAGGAGTGCTTTGCTTAGAGACACTCTGGCGAGGCTAACGCCTCAGACTGCTACAGAGCTGATTTTGTCTGAATGAATAAAGGTGACAGGAGACGCTTATTATGAAAATTTGGGGGTGAGGGGAAAAAGGGTGAAGATATGGGACTTATAATTTATTTTTATTTAGCCTACCTGATTGGACAGCCTGCTTATTTTGTGATTAATCTAATAATAATAATAATAATAATAATAATAATAATAATAATAATGATGATGATGATGATGATGAAGGGTGAATTATTTTAAAATAGTTGTAATTTTCTGGTATACAAAGTATTTGTAAGTTGTATAAATATATACAAATTATATGTTTATATAAATGTATTAATCTAAATATTTAAAAGTGTGACAGTATTTTATTTTTAATTTTCGATCATTTCCGCCTGTGTCAGGCCTTTTTAAGAGTAGAAAACCACTGGAAGTTTATTGGAAGTGTTGTCCTAATTGGCACACAAAAATCTAACATCCGGAGTATAAACAGCTTTGTAACAGCTTTCCCTGTAATACTCTCAAAAGTAACTTTAGCGTAAAACCTCGCGTGCGCACTAGTGAAACCAGGATCTTTATTTCCCTGTAAAATATGCTCAAGACATCTATACATTTGTAAAATGTTATTTTATATATTTATTCATTTGCATGTTTTGAGGGCGTCCTCGGAAGAATAAAAGTTGTGCATGATGCAAACATGACAATATTAATGCTCAAAAATGCAACTTTACATTGAAGCAGGCTACATAATTCACATTCTTGCACGGATTTACCGCAAAACCAGATTTTTAAAGGCAGCTCACTGATTAGGTGACAGAGTGCATCTCTAGGGGCAGCATGCGACCCCCAATGTGACGATAAACTGATGCATTCTTATTGATGCACTCTAATTGCGACCATTATGTTAATTGTTTCACAGCAGTCAGTCAGATCTTTGGATTGTCACATTTAATAAAAAACGGAATAGCTTAATATTAGAATATCACAACAAAACTTTACACATTCTTCTTCCGCAGAACTGGATTTTTTTTTCACATTTTTAGTCGTAAAATCCAGAAGGCAGGTATGACAGCTTTTCACCTCCCCTCCTCTTTTTTGTGTTCGTTTCTTCCTCTTCTCTTTTGGAAATCACCATTTTCAGCCCTTCTCAGAATCCACTCTATCAACCTGCGAGTTTCTGTCAAACAATATGATGGAGCTCATTTTTTAACCCTCCCTCTTGCTGGATCGGCCGCAGCCAAATCTCTCACACGTCACATCAAAAGCAAGAAAAAAGGACCCAGAATGGAAGCCAAAGATCCGAGCGTGTATGCTGTCTCTCTCTCACTGTGTGTGTGTTTGTGTTTTGTTGGACGTCCCATCTGTTTGACGCGTCTGTATAAAGACACATTTCAACAGGTCAGACTGCGCAGTTGCAGCAGGTGATCCATGAAACGTCGTGCCTTTACTCACTTTACCATTTACAGCTCATTCACGGGCCGTTTTTGGATGCTAATGCAGTTTTATATTTTAAATGGGGATCGATTGAGCGATAATATCACGTTTAAGGGGACACACCCCACGCCTTTCTATTGATTTCCCAGTCTCAAGTTTAGGTCTCCTTCTTACAGCCACTGTTTTCCATCTTCCCTTTAATAGTTTCCCCCCAGATCAGCTGCTTGTGTTTCAGGTAGGAAAAAAAATGTTTCTACTCATTTCTTTCATTCTATGAAAAAAAATAATCTTTTTAGGATTGCAGTCTTAGTGGTAACTGGGGTGATATCTGGGTCAAGCGGAGAGCAGAAATAAACTCATGCACAGCTTAAACAGCGGTCTGTCACTAGAATAAGTCGAAGACCTTTTTTTCTAGCCTGATGATTTTCGTGTTGTGACGTAAAATATAATTTGAAATAAATCAAGCAAACGTGAGAAACAACAATAAAATAAGAGAACGTAATATATGAAAATTCGGAAATGTGGAAAAGAATCAAAAGATTTTATTCCCGTAAGAGATGTGTGTGGTTACAAAGAAGCACACGTTACTTTATTGTCGCTTTGGATTAATATTGGCTGATCATTTTCACGTCGTTTGATGTACACAAACCACATTTTTTCATTTGTTTTTACATAAATTTGTATTACAATCTAATATCCAATATTTTACCTCGTAAACACACCGGCCTGCGCCCCTGTCCCACCCCTCCGGCTGCCCGTGAGTGAGAAGCCCCCAGGGGGAGGCTGGTTGCGTGGAAACTCGCAGGTGCTGTTGGGAAAGTGACACCTTCAGTTAAATGCAGCCGGATTACCATGCCAATGTGTGCTTGTTAAATACGCGCGGTGTCACCCTATTTGTAGGTTCATTGTCATTCAGATTAAGGACTGAACGTCGCAAATCGGAATATCACTATGTTGCGAGAGCGCAGCGATTCAAGCCGTAAACAGTGCAAATTGGCCCAATTGCGGGCATTTAGCGCGGTGCCAAAACACGCGCACCTCGTCTTTGAACTGAATCACTGAAAGAACAGTAAACGATGTGCTAATAATCACAGCCAAAGATGTCAAATGATAAAGAAAGCATCTCAGAAATGCCTATAAATATAGCGCTCACAGGCTCATCTCCACGTTTTTAACCAGTGTGTAAGTTTCACAATAAAAAGTGAGGAAATCAGCGCATTTATTAAACGTTTCACTGGATATTGATTGTATTGGCCCTTTGTTTTCAGGACTACACTTGATTTGTGGTTATTTGTCATTGCAAAAATTCTTGAAATGCAGAACAAAAAAAAACACCCTCATCTCACATTTCTTTGATTTCACAATGAAAATCTTCACGCGCCAGTATTAATGTTTGCATGCGAAGCACCTTTTCCCCATAAGCATGAAAGAGAACTCTCATTCACTTCGACCCCTGAACTCAATATCCTCCTGCCTATTGATGCATATATATATCTAAATGTAACATCACAGTAAATTACCTCCCACATCCCGCCTGCCCTACACATAATAATACACCTTCACATAATCTGTCAAGTTCTTCACAGAGACACTTTACCTCTTCACGAACCCAATTATTGTGGGAGAAAAAAAAATGAGATAATGAGACAAAAGCTTTCGGTCGGAGAGGAATGGTGTTTTCATTGTATGATTGACCGAAATGTGTGTTTATGTTTAAAACGTATGTGTGGTGTGACTTACAAAGATGTTTAAAAATGATGTATAAATGATGTATAAAAAGGTCTACAATCACATTAGTACCACTTGTCTATAACGCGCTTGTTCTCTTGCAGGCCTAATATTATTCCTTTAATCTCCAAACATAATATTTTACATTTAATATATGGCTTCCCCTATTTGTTTTATTTAAAAAAATGTCTTTGCCTGTTATTCCTGGGGGAAGTGCATATCACACATCCTAATCAAAGTCCTGGTTCTGTCCGTTGAAATTAAGGACTGCACCTTTAAATTGTCAATTACTCTGAGGTTAAGTGGACTGAATAGACCCAGTGATTCAAATCAGGTGTTCCACCTGATCGCACATTGCTATCTGACTTCATTTCATTTTTACCCCAGATGGCGAAGTGCATTTCACACACAAAGAAAACATAAACTTACTTAGTTTCAGCAAACCTATTTTTACCCCCCCACCCAGTATCCATTTAAATACATTTAAACTGGTCATGAACACCAAAAGAGTGCCTGAGTAGATGTTGCACCCTTTAAGGTATGCTCCAGTTCTCTTTCACACTAAATGCAGCAACACAACCATAGCAGTAAAAATACACAAAACCTATATATAAAACACAAGATAAAACCATCTAAAATTATTGCAACAGTGTTGCATTACAATATTTGCTTTTAGGTAGAAGATTAAACGTCTTCAGATAATAAAGCAAACAGCATAGCGGGGTTAACGACAAAGTTATCTCCCTTGCATCCATGCAGGGAGTCCAAAGTAAGCATCAATATTTTACAATCCCTCCAGAATCCTCTTCAAAGATGTAATCAATGCCTCCTATTCATTATCCATGTGTATGTCTTCTAGGTATGGCCTTTGTCATTAAGCAATAATTCTCTCCGCCACAGTCCCACATTACTCTGCAGCTCCATACTTTTACAAATGCCTCGGGGCTATAAATACTAATGAAATCTCTTTGCTTAATTTGATTTTGCTGGTACACTTGCAGTTATGGCTGAACTTTCCCACGAGAGAGGCTGATTGAACACTTTCAAGTCCTTATGGAAGCAGGAAAACATTCCAAAGAGCTGGGGAGATCATTTCCATAATTACCCCGATTGGCAGCCTAATGACCTTCTGTGACAATAAAAAGATCTCTTGTTAATTCCATTTCTGTCGCTGACATTCAAGAGATTCCTATCTTACATGTTTGAGGGTTCACAAGATAACAAGTGTACTTTTTTTTTCTCCCTGTCGTTTTCAGCGAGCAAAAGAGCAGCCCCATTCAGTTTGGCTCCCCCCAACACACTGCAGCGATGTGCCTCCGCCTAGCTCTGAAAGGGATCTGCTTGTGCCTGCACGGCTCGTCCACCCTGCCCAAAAGTTGGATAATTTATGGGCCTGAGGGAGATTATAAAGATGGATCTTTGAGGCAATCAATTCTCATGTTGCGTTTTGAATGGTGGGATAGAAATGAAGTGCAGAATAATTAAAAAGATCACAAGTCCCCCCTCGCATGTAATAATGAGTAGCTCCAGAGGCAGTGGGCTCTGCCACAGTGCCGGAGGAAGCGCCTTTGATTTGACTAAGAGGACACCCGGCCTGGTCCAACACTCTGCTGCACAAAAGGGGGGATTTCACCCACCGCCACACACTGAGGCAGCCTTGAGGACTGTGTGCTTGTCCACCAGCGAGATCATAAGCAGATACTGTTGTCACAGGAAGCGGCAGGAAGGGGGGGGGTTGTTGCTTGGATGTCAGAGTGACTCAGAGCTGGCATGAAAAGTGACGGAGGCGGCTGTTTGGAATATGTTTCACAATGCTCAGTGTTATGGGATTTTAAAATAAAATCCATTCGCCCTTTGCATATGAATTCGTGTCAAAATGTACCATCAGCCTTCTGCATGCACAACTGTGAGTTGTTGTGTCCTGATGTAGTCAAATACAGCCTTTTTTTTATACTTCTGAATGCATTAGGCCAAATGTGAGACTTGCGTTTGTTGGTTGGCTTTTGGAAAATAACAAGTTTCTGAGGAAAGGTCTAGATCCAGTCAGGCTTTGTTGCATGAGTGCACTCAAAGATTGATAGAGGCTCAATTTTTACACACACACACCACAGCTTCTCAATTATGATCACAAAATAAGGCAAAAAGACACTGTTATGAGCTTGGGAGGGTGTCTCAGAAACAGATGGCTGCGTGTGTGGCTGCTTTTCTCTGCTGGATAGAGGGGAAATGTAATGACACCTGGCAGCAGGCTCGCACTGAATATCATTTTTCTGGTCACTTGGTCAACTCAACGTTGGCGAACTGCACACACTTTGAGAGTAGAACACAGCTGCAGGCAGCAGTTAGAGTAGATTTTCCTTGTAAAAAGGTGTTAACATGTGTTAACTGATAACCTTGCATAGTTCTTTTATGTAGTCGAGATCAAGTGTATGTGCAGGACTCGTGATTCATCCTCCTGATGGTTCTGAAAAATGCATTTGTGGTGTGGAGTTTTCTAATGCACTGAGCAAATAGAATACCAGTGTTGCAAATATCAACGAATGAGCTAGGGCATGATGAGAAAGTTGCAGTGTTAATATCTGGAAGCATTGGGGATGATTAAGTGTTGCTGGGCAGCTACAGTTGTTTACATAAAAAGAACAATTTTTGACACAGTTTTGTTCCTGAGCCAATATAAAAACTGACAGAATGTAACAGAACGTAACAGAAAATGTGAAAAATGTACCAAAATGTAAAAAATTCCGACAGCGTTCAGGAGATGTTGGTCAAAACTGTTTTTTGAAAACATTTCTTTTTGACACATTGAGAGTCCAGATTCAAGATTTTAAAGCTTTTGATCAGTACTTGCAATATGTGTAGTATTGGTGGTAACATCATAATGATAAATGATGTACGTAGCTTCAAAATCATGTGTTTGAATGTTTGTGCAATTTGTGCATAATGCTGAGATTTGATGTTTTCATGTCATGTGAAACAAAAACCTATGTGCTTTGGAAATTCAATGGATGATATAAAACACAATGAAGAAGGACCCTAGATTCAGCACATTATACGATTCTCTTTTAGAGGCAGCATTTGCTCTAAATATGACTTTACATAGTCCTTTTATTCAGCTGGGACCATATGCAATGGCAGCCTCTATAGAAAACAACTGAGTGCCTGTTACTCTGTGTACATACCATCGTCCTGTTGAGGGCACAGTTTCATGCCATCTGTTGGCTAGAACAGGTAATAAGAGCAGTTGTGAGTTTATGCACAGGATGTGTGCCTTGGTGTAAACTGTACTCCAGCCACTAACTTAATGGATGTGATAAGCTATGTAATAACTCCTTAGAGCTCAGCCTTAAGTTGCTTCAAAAAGAGAAAAAAACAGGCTAGTGAAGCTTTTGTACCTCTTAATCTGCTTGTTAATAATCCAGGCATTCATTTTTATATCTTTTCCCACTAATTCTAAACAAAAACATCTGGTTTCTCACTATTCTTTATTCCCCCTCAAGCTGTTTCTGGAACTTTTGGAAAATCAGATCAACCAAGTCGTTTAAACATGTTACAGAATCATCAAAGATCTGCAGTTAATAGTGATTTGGCTGGCTTCTTCTTGGCCTGTAATGTCACAACTCAAGAACCAAAGGAGAAGCTAAATGGCTAATGGGGCCATGTGACTGGACTTGAGAAAGAGACTCAGAACAGAAAATTCAATTATCATGTTAGAATTCTGCATGAAAACAGTCTATACTAGAAATTAGAAGTATTCCAGTCAGATGATTCCTGTTAGTGTGGCTAATGTCATTTGGAAGCGCCTTACGCCTTCTTTGAATGTTATTAAATGTTTACAAATGAGCATAATGTGCTAAAATGCGATCAGAGAATGGTCTGGTTATTCAGTGTAGGCATTCAGTTTGAGCAGTCACTTCCTAGGATGGTTTAGTGATGCATTATGGGTAACAAACATTGAGTTAAAGCCCCACAGAAACACGAGAAATATAAATGAAATATTAAACAGATTTTTAGGGATCCAACAGTGTCCTTTTATGTTTATTGGAGAGCAAGCATGTCAGTTAGGACTGGGGACCGAGAAGAATGAGCGGTCCCCAGCTGGACTTGAAATGTAACCACCAGGACTAAATGATTCTGCAGCGTGCAATCCTGCTGAAACATTGCTAAAACAGTGTTTTGCAAAGTTACATGAAATTATGGGCTCCAAAGAGGATGCTTTGTGCTTAAAAAAATTGCTTCTCCATCCCAGATGTTTGATTAGATGGAAGATCATGAAACATCTCTTTGTTTTATTTCACCCAGATGGAATCTCTGCAGCAGACTTCATTGTGCTGCTACAGCAGAAATGACAAATGACCTTCATTTCTCTATTCAGCTGTAAAAGATAATATCATGGACATTAAATAATAATGATGATATATATGTAAAATCCCAAACACATATATGTGTTCCGGACCTTCATATAAGAATCCCCTTGCTAAGAAAGTGACCCGATTCACTGAGAGCTCGAGCTTATGTACATTCTACCAGTCGCACTTTAGTTTGCACTTCTTTTGTTCCCTAGATATTAACAGTTTGTGGCACTTATGTAATGATTACCCATTTTATTTCCCCTACAGGGACTTGTCGTCCTGGGTCAGATTTTGCTGTATCCTGCGAGGGGCTTTCAAACTTTCTGAGGCTCACAAAGGCCCCATTCTCCTCTGTGTTGCTCTTCTTCATCACCCAGCTCCAGGGCATGGCAGAGCTGCTCAAACCCCTGTATTGTCTGGGCAAAACCACATATTAAATTTGCCCTGCATAAGCCATTTCATTGAGCTGCTGCAGGAATTCCTTTGCTGGGTCATCTATCTGTGTACATGGTTTGGACACACATTTGAAACAAAGCGAGCCAGTCAAGGATAATATTGAGGAAGCTACATACATTTCAAGTTTTGCAGCATATGTCATTTCTTTTTCATGCTCTTTTGGCATTAGAGCGGTTGTTGCAGATCCATGCAACGGGAACACTGCAAAGCTGTAGCTGCGAGCGATCCAAAATTTCTCCTTGCATATGTAATGTTTTGAACTTCATTATGAATTCTGGATTTTCCCCCCGTCAGGAATGTCAACTGAATAGAAAAAGAAAGACGCTAAGAGAGCTCTCTATGCACAGCTAACAATTCACAATGAATAATAAAGAGAAGGAAATCTGATTCAACGCATCCAGTTCCACTGTGGATAAATTATCCGCTCTGTTTTGGAACCATACATGATCCCGCCTTTTCTTTCTCATTTGTGTCGAGAAGTTGCAGATTCCGTATCTGTAGCGTCATCTCGAGGGCAGCACAGCAAGTATTAGCTTAACACTTTATGACCACATTAGTGATTTATTTTGGACTGCTTATCGTTAACATAATCGCGAGTATAGATTTATTAGTCATGAAAAACGCAATGTTATCAAGCACAAAATGGAAAGCCTGTCTCGGAAAAACACTGAAAGCAAACAAACTTGTGATGGTGATAAGCTATGGGTCTAAGAGCCTGATATGTAGTGAATTTCAGTTTTATGATTTTGTGGTCTTACGGGACATTACTCTGTTTAAAATAGAAAAAAAGTAGAACAAGAAAGTCTCATATTACTTTTTTTCCGTGCACATAAACCAACAATGGTTCAATTCTGGATCAACCCTTAATCTCTGTGTATGTGCAGCTTTTCATGCCTATCTAGAGAGACATTAATCTGATGTAGTATAAACTCAGTGGGTGTTCTGCAGGTGATCTGAGTGACTGCGTTATTGAATTGGAGCCAATTCAGATGATTGGTAATCTCATTTTTTGGGTTTTTTTCTGTAAATGTTCCTTAGCAAATAAAGAAAATCAACCAGATGCTTTTGTTAGCCATAAAAAATAAAACCTCCTGACATAATTCTGGCTTGATATTTGACCACACTTCTTTTCAGAACTGGTTGAATTCATTAAAATTGGTTGGTTTCCCTGCACAGATCTGCTCCACAAGTTATCAATGGGGTTGCAGTGAGGGCTATGGGAAAATCACCGCAGAAACTTGATGTCAGCCTGTTTTATCTCTTCCACAACCTCCTAACTTAAAGAATTTGGAGGTAGTCCTCCTTCTTTATTATTAGATATACTTTGTAAAGTACCAGTACCACTGGCAACAAAACTGCTGCAGAGCATGATGCTACCACCTCCATGCTTGGCAGCTGGTACAGGATTGAAAATGTATATATTATATATACTCTAAATACCATATATTCTATTTCTGTCATTAAAGATGTATGCTGTACAATCATTCCACCCTGAGAAAAGAAGAGTTCAAAGAAATCATTAAACTCACCAAATTACCATGATATTCTTGCCCATATTGAGGTTAGGTAAACTTCTGAACAAAACTGTATTTTACTGTAGTGATCACTGTTTAAATAAAACACACAAGAGTGAAGATTTAGAAGATTCTCATCAATGTTGTAACCAAGTAAGAGTGATTGTGGTGCAGCTGAAACAACTTTAAGAGTTTTAAATCAGACAAAATATAGTTTAAAACAATTATAAAACAAAACAAAGGCTGCAAATCGTCAGACAGACTTAAAACTGAGGTTCTGATCTTTACTTTTTGGTTACACTGGTGAATTTTGGAACTGGAGCCCATTGGACATGCTTAACTCAACGGGGGTGGGTAGCAAACCAGTTTCCCATCTCAGGGTTAATCAGGAACAGACTCGAACTTTGTTAAAGCGTCTTTCTGGGACAGACCTTTGTTCTCTGCCTATGCAAGACAAAAAAAAAAATTAAAAAAAATCAAGATCCAGGTCCATGTTCAAGCTTTAGATTGTGCTTTTATCAGAAAGTAGTATCCAGCTGCATTTGTTTCTAAATGGTCATAGGTTATGCTGGCTGGCTGTTTTTGTTGTTTTCTCATTGAGGTCTTCTTGGACGGTAATTAACTGGCAATCTTCAGAGTAGAATGTGACATGGCGCACAGGAAAGGCAAGATTTGCTGGAAACATCACCCAACACTCATCAGTGTAATTCCTTCCCATATCACTTTGTGTAGTACTTTTATTTTCACTTTCTGAAAAATCGTAGCAGGCTCATTTAAACCTCTTGCTGTCCTCCATATTATTGTCTTCGTCCCGTCCTCTTAGATCCTCCATGTAGAAACTCACTCATGATAGATGGAACATACAGACTTTCCTTAGATGTAAATAATAAAGGAAAGAGTGTATTTTCACCCCATTTTAACTTCGATATTGGATCACTAAAATAGTAATCCACAAAGCAAATAATGCATGGACCGTGTTGGTGTGAGTCATGTAATGTGTGTCTATTACACACACAACTGTCCTAGCAACTCATGTCTGTGTATATGTATTACCACAGGTAGATATAACATTGGTCTTAAGAGTAGCATCATTTTTGATTATTTACCCTTCTATACTGAGTTTATTTGTCATCGCTATCATACTGTACAATCTACAGGCTGTCCGTGAAGGAGCGGTTGTTGCCAGCAGGAAAAACACTATTGCATATGCGGAGTGGAATGCAAACTTGGATGTTTGAAAACTATGTGTTTGGCTAAAGCCAGATTCACAATCCTAAATTTGTGTCTGTCGGAGTAACCCTTTGGCTACACAAGGAGAAGGTTTATGGGAATTCAACTAAGTCATCACTCAACAGCAATGCGTAGGCCAATGGAGAATTGTGCAAACATGAACAATAATAGTCAACATTGCGAGTTGTTCCACATATTTTTGACAACATGTATGTGTGTCTGACAAACCTCGCGTAGCGCCTACAAATCAGAGCTTCGCAGAGCTTGGAGTACCATTATTGTACTACAGTCTCCACTTCGTTAGTTCAGTTGGCAGTTTAGAGGTCAAATATCCAGTTCTTACAGTGTATAGGCACACATTCGCATGTACTCATCAAGTGTTGGCGTAAACTGGAATCTTGCCTAATCACTAAGTTCCTAAAACAAATTGATGTAGATGGTGCGCAGATAACTCCCCAAATTCCTCAGAAAACCAGTAAAAGTGCAAGACTTCAATGTTGTTAATTTATCTGTCCAAATGAAATAGTGGTATAAAACATCACCAGGCTAAATCACAAACCTTCGCTGTGCTGCTCACAGCGAACCCAGTGTGCTTACACTTACATGACCCTTTGTTATTGTCCCAAGATTCCCTCAATTTAGCAGATGAATTGCTCTGTAAACATCTGATTTATTTCAAAGACGCTTCCAGTTACCTTAAATTGTGTTTGTCAGAAACTTAAGTCATCTGACAGGAATTCCTCTATATGCTACTGCTGCAGTCCAAGCACAACTCCGGTACAATCTAATTATCTTAGCAGCATAACATCTGAGAGGTGAGCTGCTGTGGCGGATCATTATCATCTCAAATGATGGGCAACCTGTTGTGTTTGTAGATCAGTAGCATGTTACAATAATGCATTAATAAATTGAAGACCCAATTTATTTATAACTATCCAAGAAGTAAAGGAAATGCAATTACACTGGCTGAGGCTAAACTTAGAGAAATCAAATAAGAGCTGTTACAGGCTACAAAAACCCTACAGTTTCAGAGGCCAGTTTTATTTCTCTGTGCTGTGTTGACAGACTATTTTTTGACCAAAGCATTTTAAGTTAAATTAAATCAAAATTTACGGACCAGCTGCTAAATTTACCAGTAAAGAGATAAGAAACCTACCCTAACACAAACTGCTAATTAATAGTGTGTGTTAAACACGTTGTGAAATTAGCAGAGTTGGTTAAATTGCCAAGCGTTGATAAACCGGCTGTGTGGACGTCTGACAGGAACCAAGGAGCATACACGGTCTACCTCCTTTCTTCTTGTTACACACTCACAATCTTACACGCCAATATGGCAACCACATCTTTAGCTTCTGTTTGAGTGTTCAGGTTCAGGTAAAAACTTTAGACTTTCTGAACACCTTGTTGATGCCTGATATCAAAGGAGAATGGCCAGACTGCATCATGCTGACAGGAAGATTACTGACTAGATAACTAGTTGTTACAACCAAGATATGCAACGAAACATCTCTGAATGCACATGTTCAACCTCAAAGAAGACGTTCTTTAGCAGCAGAGAACAGAAAACAGGTTACAGTTCATACCTGTGGCTCACCAAAACCAGACAGCGGAAGATCGGAAAATCAGTGCCTGTGAGAAATTAGTTGCATTTTATTGGCACACTGAGGGTCCCTTTGTACCAACTGAGTATCATTTAAACACCACAACTACCTAAATATTGCTGGTAATCATGGCTATATTTTTATGGGTACACTGTGCCTCAAAACTCAGATCACCTCACAATAATTGTTTGAACATGTCAATGAGTTCGCTGTACTCAAATGACCTGATCTTAACAGTCACCAGACTTCAATCCAATAGAGCACCTTTGCGATGTGGTGGAACGGTAGATTCTTATTGTGGGTGTGTAGCTGGCATATCTGTGATGCCATCATGTCAATATGAACCAAAATCTCTGAGGAATGTTTCCAGCACTTTGTTGAATTTGAGCCGTGAAGAATTAACCACCAGTTCTCAAGGCAAAGGGACCAAAGCCAGTATTAGAATTGTGTACCAAATAAAGTGGCCAGTCGGTGTGTTTTTTTGTAGTGTGTGCCAAATTTTACAGGCAACTAGTTGTATAGATTTTTAAACAGTGGACCAATGAAGCACATGTTGTACATTTCTGTTGGCTTCTATCTAGGGCGTAATTTCCAGGGGGGTTAGGGGGGTTATGACCCCCCCCAATAATCAGACCCAACCAGTATACCCAACGCCCCCCCGATAAAATTATGAATTATCTTGCATAAATAGGCTATTACCAACAAAATAGTTGCTTGTTTAAGCATCTGGGAATTAACCCAGATTTATTTATTTATTTAGACAGAGATCTTGACCCCCCCAATGTTCAGCACAAAGTTACGCCGATGGCTTCTATAGTCCCTTAAAAAATACTGAGAGTGATATCTCATTTGAGCAACACTTCTACAGAACAGAGCTGGAGCTAGTGACCAGTAGCTATCTGCCACCTTGTGTCAATGCCCTGTTCTCTTGTAGAATCCACTGGGGACTCATATGTCCTCTCACTAGTCACACCAACACGGTCCATTCAGTTGGCATCTGCCCCATGATCCCTCACAGCCACCAAGTTCAGCCTCTGCTTGTGTCTGTTGGGTGTATGCCATCATCCACACCACTATTATACATTTATAAATACCTGTCACTGTATGTGTTTGTACACATAATGTAGTTATCGTTTCACTTACATGCACGAATTTCAGTGTTTTTTTCATTTTCCTTTTTGCATGTGTGCATGTGTGCATGTGTGCGGTATCATCTCCCCAGTGTATTCTAGGCCTCTTACTCAACTCTCACATGAGGATGACACGGGGCTTCTGGTTTCACAGTAAAATTAGGTTGACATCGATAGAGTCACAAATGTCACCATGTGGCTACTCTGCTCTTCACTACAATACACTGAAGTTACTGTAAAAAGACTTGACTGAAGCCTTTCTCCTCTCTTCTTTTTGTCTGTCAGCCTGTGTCATCTGCCAAAATATGTGAGGTTTACCACATTAAATTCTCCTTTCATATTAATCATAAATTCGAATGATTTACTTGAACTATATTTGACAGTTAAAGCTGCCATCCAAAGATTTCTGTTGCTGCTCCAACCCGAGGTCATCTGTCACTAAGGGACAACTCAGTATTTGGTCACAGAAGTCTAAAAGATGTTCTACACATGAACATCTATTAGATGTTTTCTTAGGGCTTGCTTTAAGACACGTAAAGTTATGTTTATAAATTTGTTTCACAGTTTCTCTCAGTGGTCAGTTTATAGTGTGTATCCTGCTTTATCTGTTAAATAATTTCATTTTCATAATTCCACTAATAAAGTGTCTGGTACTGATGACCAGGGTATTTAGCTCTGATTTCTGCCCCGTATACTGTTAAGTTATGTATGGGCCAATCTGAGTTTCATTCAGATTGGGCGAATGTTAAGGGGGAGATAGGGTACATACACATATATCCTACAATATTTACCGTGAGATGACTTTTACTCCTAACTTAAAGAATGTATTTGATGGCCTTGCCTGTATGTTTGCGTGGCCATGACGCAGTTATACATCTGCAGGTGTTGGAAATCTTTATCATCTTCTGATGAGATTTTGAATTAATTGCTTTCTTAATCTTAATGCATTGCATCAGATTTAGCTACTAGCTAATTTTCATCCACAATCCCTGGGCAGGTAAGTCCAGTCCTGTACATTTATTTCTACTAGATAGTTTATTGGCATCGGGTACCTACATAAGACTCAGCAGGTCAACTGGAAAGTTGATTCAGCAGCCTGTCTCTGAATGCTAGGTAGCTTAGCATATATGCTAGTCACAACTTTTAATTTATCTTTCGAAACTGGCAGTTGCCAGCTGCAATACCTTTTGTTTATCTCAGTCATAATAGTGATTTCTGTGATTTAAAGTAGTTTAGTGTAAGGCTGGGTCAACCTTTGCCAATAACATGATCCCAAAACGCACTTCGGTGTTGAGCTAATCTTTTTTTGAACTGCAAGTCTGCTAGTGTAGTCCTAGTCATGGATCAGCAGATGGACTTCTAAAAACAGGGATACTAACAGGTTTCAAAATCCACTCCTATAATGCAAAGTAAACCCCAGCAGCTGAGTAGTTTTGCAGTGCTGGCTGTGAGTTGTTGCCCCTCCCTGGCCAGACCATTTGTTTCCAATGGCTGAAGGTCTCTGTTGCCCAGTCTGTGGCAGGACCAAATTAAGAGGTGCATCCAGGATGGATGAGAGCGGAGCGAATGAAAGATTGGCGGGCAGACTGAGATTTCTCCTATTTTCTCTCCCTTTTCTTCTTTTTCTTTTGCTGCCTTCTGTCAGATAGATGATGTGAGAGGGAAATATTATTTGTTCTGTTTTCACTGTTGATTCTCTTGTCCTCCTCAGTATCGCTATCTCAATTTTGATGACAGAACCAAGAGATGAAGCCAAAATAGAAGACCTGATTAAATGCTTGCTGTACTCCTACAGCGTTACACTCCAGAGGAAATATTTACAGTTTCATTTTAGGGTGATGACATTATTCTCCTTGATTAGGTTAAGGTTCCCTTAATGTATGTCTGACCAAGTCTATTTCTATACTACTTGCTTTATTCATGAGTGCATGAATTACATAGTTTCCTTAGGGATTAATAAAGTATTCTGATTCCAAGTGAGTGACCTATGCATGAATGATCTGCCTCATTTATCCTTATTTGATTTGTTGAATATCCAGTGTTTGACTGCTGTTGCACATCCACAACAAGTCTGATATACTTCAAGCTACAAAGCTAACACTTCAACAATTAAGCTGAAAGTCTGCTTTTTTATAATTTGTCAAAAAAACAGAAAAAAATCTCCTAAAATTCCTAAATTGCCTGCAAGTTCCAGCCTCCAGCAACATACACACTGTGTTTGCACTCTAGCACTGCAAAAGGCAAAGAACAACAGAGAAAAGCGGTAGGCGTCAGCTCCCAGCAACCTTGTGACAAGTGCAACAACTTCCAGTTAGTGTTTACTGCTCTGGAGCTCTGGGCACTGTGGAGTGAAGATGCCTTTGCCGCACTCAAGGTCAGAGGTTACACTTCGGTCCAGATGAGCTGCTTCATAGCTTTTAGATTTCCTGCTTGGACAGGCAGAGAGGTTAGGTCAGCAAACATATATCGATCTGACTGTTGTGGGCTACGAAGAAAAGAAAAAAATTCAGACATACTTTTTAGGGTCCCTGTGAAGATTTTTTGTGTTTTAGACTATTTTGAGCGCTGTCCTGATGTAAGACTCATAATTTCACATTTACAGGGAGTGCAGAATTATTAGGCAAGTTGTATTTTTGAGGAATAATTTTATTATTGAACAACAACCATGTTCTCAATGAACCCAAAAAACTCATTAATATCAAAGCTGAATGTTTTTGGAAGTAGTTTTTAGTTTGTTTTTAGTTTTAGCTATTTTAGAGGGATATCTGTGTGTGCAGGTGACTATTACTGTGCATAATTATTAGGCAACTTAACAAAAAACAAATATATACCCATTTCAATTATTTATTTTTACCAGTGAAACCAATATAACATCTCCACATTCACAAATATACATTTCTGACATTCAAAAACAAAACAAAAACAAATCAGCGACCAATATAGCCACCTTTCTTTGCAAGGACACTCAAAAGCCTGCCATCCATGGATTCTGTCAGTGTTTTGATCTGTTCACCATCAACATTATGCAGCAGCAACCACAGCCTCCCAGACACTGTTCAGAGAGGTGTACTGTTTTCCTCCTTGTAAATCTCACATTTGATGATGGACCACAGGTTCTCAATGGGGTTCAGATCAGGTGAACAAGGAGGCCATGTCATTAGTTTTTCTTCTTTTATACCCTTTCTTGCCAGCCACGCTGTGGAGTACTTGGACGCGTGTGATGGAGCATTGTCCTGCATGAAAATCATGTTTTTCTTGAAGGATGCAGACTTCTTCCTGTACCACTGCTTGAAGAAGGTGTCTTCCAGAAACTGGCAGTAGGACTGGGAGTTGAGCTTGACTCCATCCTCAACCCGAAAAGGCCCCACAAGCTCATCTTTGATGATACCAGCCCAAACCAGTACTCCACCTCCACCTTGCTGGCGTCTGAGTCGGACTGGAGCTCTCTGCCCTTTACCAATCCAGCCACGGGCCCATCCATCTGGCCCATCAAGACTCACTCTCATTTCATCAGTCCATAGAACCTTAGAAAAATCAGTCTTGAGATATTTCTTGGTCTTGACGTTTCAGCTTGTGTGTCTTGTTCAGTGGTGGTCGTCTTTCAGCCTTTCTTACCTTGGCCATGTCTCTGAGTATTGCACACCTTGTGCTTTTGGGCACTCCAGTGATGTTGCAGCTCTGAAATATGGCCAAACTGGTGGCAAGTGGCATCTTGGCAGCTACACGCTTGACTTTTCTCAGTTCATGGGCAGTTATTTTGCGCCTTGGTTTTTCCACACGCTTCTTGCGACCCTGTTGACTATTTTGAATGAAACGCTTGATTGTTCGATGATCACGCTTCAGAAGCTTTGCAATTTTAAGACTGCTGCATCCCTCTGCAAGATATCTCACTATTTTTGACTTTTCTGAGCCTGTCAAGTCCTTCTTTTGACCCATTTTGCCAAAGGAAAGGAAGTTGCCTAATAATTATGCACACCTGATATAGGGTGTTGATGTCATTAGACCACACCCCTTCTCATTACAGAGATGCACATCACCTAATATGCTTAATTGGTAGTAGGCTTTCGAGCCTATACAGCTTGGAGTAAGACAACATGCATGAAGAGGATGATGTGGACAAAATACTCATTTGCCTAATAATTCTGCACTCCCTGTATTGAAAGTACACAGACTTTAAACCTCAGAAACAAAACACCTTGACGATAACTGCTGTGGTATTGCAGATAATGGTTTTAGATTATTAAATCCTTAAAATGTTCTGCACCAATTAAAATGCTGTTGTTAATTGTAAATATGTAATGGAAACTACTCACCCCACAAGCAAGTAGATAATCTGCAGGTTTTAACCACAATACATCTTTTCTGTCATGGGAAGTTCAAGAAGTGTGTCCCCAAATGCCAACCTGAACCCAAAATGAGGCAGCAAAGCAGGGAGCTATCACAGACAAACTGCCAAAGAAGAAGAGGAGGACAGGACCGGATTTACTTTAGTTGGGGATCAGAAACAGGAGGGGAGGAGACACAGGTACGTATTTAACACAAGGGAAGATAGTCAGACAGACAGGAAGTAAACACTATCAAATTAAAACAGGAAATTACCAACAAACAAATACTAAACATTCTTAATTCTTACACTAAACATGGCATAAAAAGTAACCCTGCAAATTCAATAATATGTTTTTTCTGAACAGCTGTTTCAAAAGTAAAGAAAGTAACAATGAATCCAAAATTTAAGCAAATACAAAAAAAAGGTCTTTGGGCACTCGGAATATGAATTCCGACATATGAATGTTGGAAAAACCACCATCAGTTCGGGAGAATTGTGTCGAATGCCTGAATGAAAGCTGCAGAACAGCCAATAAATGGACCTGGATGTGATTATTTGGTCAGTCAATCCAGATGACTGATAACGTCTGTCATGAATCGAAACTTTTTTTGAAGTTTATAGCTAAAATAATTAAAATATGGTATATAAAATTTACCGTTCTTTTTAACAACAGAAAATATTGAGGATGAATGGGAATGAAATCATCTCAAATTTCCCAGAAGGTGTGAGCTGTATATAAAGCCTAGCATGTTCTTCTGAGAAACAGTGACAGAAACAGTCACTTGACTGTGTTGTTGATGGTGGACTGAGTCAGTTGCTGACTATGAGATCATCCTATAGTGAACCATGACTGTGCCGTGAATGGGATATGTGTTGTATTTACTGCTATACAGCCACTGAATTTGTGTGTTTCTTGTCAGTGTGTAGTCTACTTTTTCAATCATCTACTACTATCATTATCCTCCCCTCTACCACTAACCTTAACAGTGAGAAACATACCTCTTAACGACCAATTAAATGCCTCGATTTTAGCCAAAATGGCATGGCGAGGAATTACTTAACAGGGCTGGCTGGGTTACTTATCTGTAAATGGGGGTTTCTTAGCATTTGGTGGCATTTGGGGGGCCTAATAACAGGATAACTGCAGGTCATTTGTATGTTAATGATGATGTAGTTAAGTTACGTGTTTAGCTGAATGCCTGGCTCGAGCAGAGAGTAGCAGTGATACAGTCAGAGCAATAGAATAGAACAGAATACTGGTTGATAAAATAATCTCTCTTTAAGGTTTAGTGAGTCTTCTGGATCTTTCAGCCATATCCTATGGACATCATCAGCTGATGGATTTAACATTTGGTGCTAATTCAACACTGATGAAACAAATTCTACCCGCTGAGAACTCTGTGAGATCTCCAGAGCTCCTAAAAGACATTCTACATAGAGAAGACTTAATATGAGACATTAAATAATTGCTTGTTGACATGTTGTTTCATGGCTAGGCAACATGTTTGTCTTTGGATTTCTCCACAACCAAAGCTATTTAATTATTTAACAATGTAGGGCAACATTAGAGGACACACAAGGTCATGCATTTCGCAAGTATAAATCCATGGTACTTCAATAGGATATTTTGAAAGAAAAGGAGAAATATTAATTGTGGGATATTTTAATATTCTTTAATAAACATGTAATTTTACTTAGCAGCAGTATAGATTTCCTACTACTAACCACAAAGGTCATGGTGGAGGTCAGAAGGTCAAATACGGATAGTAAGATTTGAATTTTGACAACTGTATTTCATGTTTGATTAAATTCCAATATAAACCCAATTTCATCAAAACTGGATGAATGGTTTAGAAAGAGTGGACATCTGAAAATTCGGACCTGGAGCCTTCAGAATGCATTTCAGTCATTTCGAGTTTCAGTGAAGAGCTTTATGTCTCATGAAAACTGGAGCCAACCGACACTTTCAGCATTATTATCAGTGAACTGAAATGATCAAAGTTTGACTACATTCATTACCAAAGCATTACACATGTAGAATGGTGGCAACCCAGATTGTTTTTGTCTTTTTGTTTTTAGTCTCTCGCTAGTTTTAGGCACCTTCTTCATGGTATATTCTTCAAGTTTCTCTGTTATGGGTTCAGGAAAGTATCACGGTTTGGATTGAATTATTTCCTTTTAGGACATTAACTTTCAGCTGTTCCCATTTTTCCATTTTTCCTAAGCGGATGGATCCGCCTTTTGATTTTGGATGGATCCGCATGCTTCCTGATTTTATCCGCAACTCAGGTCTTTAAAATGTAAGCGGAATGGGTTAACTCCTCCTGAGGTGACCCTTCCGTCCACGAGGGCCGGTGTCCGCAGGTTTTAGATCTTGGGTCAACACACCTCCCAGTTCTTTTGAAGGCTGGAACTTCAAGACATGTTGAATCTTTAAAAATCAGCTGGTGAATGGGTTACATCTAAAACCTGACTCCCCTCGTAGAGCCTCTCATGACATTAACACCATGTTAAAAATATCAAGTCTACACTTTATTCCCCATTGTCGCCCAATACTAGCAAGAAACTCTTAATATCACTTTTAAAATTAAATATGTTCAAAATCTCCTAAAAAAAACAGGTTCTGTTTGGGATGCTATACCTCTTCATTTCTTTACCTTTTCGCTTTAATACAATGTAACTTCAGTTTATCTAACTTTACAAGTTTATCTATCTTTTCCATTCTCTTTTTTCACAAACAGATATTATGAAGCTAAGTAACATTTCTACAAACACAATCTATCACCCTATAAATGTTATACAGCAATGATAACAAATATAAAAATAAGTCACTTTTTATCCAAAACTGGCTCAATAAAGAAATATACCTTGTTAGCCAACTCCTTAATTCAGATGAGTTGTTACTGTCAAATTCAGAGTTTATATCTGCTCCCAGACTGCACACCATTGTTCGATTCAAGCACCTTTTATATTGAGTCTGACAAAAAGCACCTAACAAAATGATCATAAACATCATTCTCGGAAGCTCCATCACCTCTCCCTTCTGTGTCTGCTTGTAGAACAATTCTTTTGGAAACATTAACTGGAAATGGTCACCTGGAAAGTTCCTACAGACCAACAAAGTAAGACGTTGGTCTGTAGCTGTTACTTTACTATTATGATACTATTTTGCACAGACAAAAGTGTTCTTAAGTGTTCTTAATTTATTCTTGATTCATGGTAAATATCACATCCATCCCAGCAAGTTTTGTGTGTTTTACATATGTTGCACTAAAAAGTAAGCATTTTGTAATTAAAGTTTTAGGGCATAAATATAGGCTGTGTGCATTATATGACTTAAACTGTCATATTTGTATGTTTTCTGTTTTTTTTTTCTCTGCATATTAATTGTGAACAAATAAAGGCAGCAGAGAACATCTGACTAATAGCAGCTATTTCTGCCAAACAGACTTTAGCTGCATGTTGCAGAACGACACTAAAGGGTTAATTACGGCTTTAAAACGTGACACCATCCAGGAAATTGCAATTATGTGTTTGTTTGTTTTTCACGACGCAGGCTAGTGTCATCCTGCTGCAGAAATGTTTTAATGCAGGGAGAATAATTTGTGAAAACATCATCACACACACATCTGTCAAGAGCGTTTTAAAATTGTTTTTATTACTGCAAAATACAATACAGTGTTTTCCGCTTAAGGAATAAATTGACACCTAATTTTGTAATCAGTCCGACTTTGTTTGCTGTTACCTAACAATATAAGATAAACAGTTTGTCAGAGAGAACTGTGGCACTGTTTTTTATTCCAAACAATTCCCATACGTAATTTAACACAGTGTGGGCCTCTTTCAATAAGCGCCGCTACTTTTGCTGTCTTCTTGCTTCTGCAGCGCTCGCTCCTGAACAGAAAGCAGAAAGTTGTGTGAATGTTCTATGCAAATGTTTAGTGTATTAGCATACACAGTTGTAATTAAAGCATAATTAGAGAAACAAATGGTGCTGTGAAGCTCTGCGCCTTGGCTCCAGAGTCTGTTTATCAGCAACCTCTTGTTCAGTCGGCTAAAACAGGTTTATATGAAACAAGCGCCGCCAACTGCTGCATTAATTGTTATCATTGCCTTGGAAAGCAAATAGGTGCCATAGCGCTGCGGACTGTGAGAGCAGAGAACTGGAGAGGGACCGGGACAAATTAGTGTGGAAAATGAGAGTGTCGAAATTGGAGAGGGATTAGCACAGACGATAATGAAGCAATTAAAGAGTAAGCGCTCAGCACTCAGGTGCCTTTACTGAGCTGGTTCACTCCAGCTGCTTTCAGACGCTCCAATGCAAATATATCCCCAACGGTGAGGGGAGGTAACACTCTGTCCTAATACATCACCGATATAGACTGAGACGAGAGAGCACAACACAACATGCTGTAGTATAATGCTGCGCGACAAAGTGCAACCCAGTCTGACACAATAGGACATGACATGATAGACAACGGGAAATTACATTATACACCTCATACAAAGCAGCACACGAACATGTGACAGGGCCACATCGCGAGGTAATGAAAAACTACTCATGTTGTTATGCAGCATCGTAATGAATTACAAATGTTTAATATGACCGTGCAGCCAAAGATCTTCTTGTAGGGTGGCTTCTTGTATTTATTGTGTGAGAACTTTGGTTTTAGCTCTAAAATGGTAAAGATATGTCATTTTGCAGTTTTGTGTAGTCAGTTAATGACATGACGTTAGATACCATAGTTGCTATGTTGCAGCACATTAGCCATATTTACACACAACAAAACAAATGTCTTAAAGCTTTCCAGAGAACTGAAGGCTAGCCCTACATTTCCAAAACTAGAGGCTGACAAATGTTAGGCAAAGGGGGCATTCACTTGTTTTAAAAAGCAACAGCTAAATGATTACTATATGCAGTCACTTGATTGTTGGGATTTTCTGTAATACTGTTGTGTCTTTGCCTTACAGTATAAATTGTTTGAGGTAACTGTTGTTGCGAATTGTTGCTATATAAATAAAGTTTAATTGAACTGGATTGAAACATAACAAAAAGAAAATCTAATGAAATTTTTGTGGTAGGTCTCATTGTAGTTTTACGATCTTAAATTACCCTGGATTTCCTTTTCTGTGGAAGGCTGGGGTTTCAGCTATGGCTGTACACATGACCTCTGAACAGTTACAGGACACTGTCCCCTTTTCACATGTACACACAACAGGTGTTGTCCTGACTACTGGTTGAAAAAGGTCTCCTTGACCTTAGAAGAGTGGTGGTGCTTGGATGGTGTAGTACATATAGTGTCCACAATTGTCCCTACATTTACCTGTAAGTTCCACAGATTTTGTTTATGCCACACCTTGTAATGCCATTTAACAATATGAATGTGTGTGTCTAATTTTTATACCAATCACATACATGCTCATACTGTGATGCTTTGATTTCAGGGTCTTACCCAGAGTCACTCTGACACGTGGACTGGAGGAGCTGGAGTTTGTGAACCAACAACCTGTCAAGTGGTAGCCATACATAAAGAGAGTAAAGTAAGTAAGTAAGTAAAGAGTCTTAGAGATAAGAACATATAACTGAGAACATCTGCAGGGATTTGTATGAAGCAGCACAGCAGCACAATGAAGGAAAACAAGAGAAAACAGTGTCAGGTTTTTCTTTAACAGCAAAACAAGAGGCACAGCTAGCTAGCTGGCATACCTGACATAGCTATAAATATACCCTGCCTCAAAGGTTCAGAAAAAAGACCTTCCAGGTATGGACTTTTTTCTTTTTTCTTTTTTACAATAAAAAAATCTCCATGGACCTTCAGTTATATGCTGAGAAATTCAGTACAACTAAAAAGGCTGTTAAAGTCCAGAGACAAGGTTTCTGCAATAGACACTGTCTTTTGATAGTTTACTTGTATGACCAACAGAGGGTTTTTAAACACACTGGATGAGAAAACATCCTCAAAGAATGGAACAAAAACCTATCATATGAAAGAGAAACAGGACACACCAGAGGGATGTTAAACTGACTGAAGCCTACATCGTGGTAGCCACGAGCTGTTATTTTACGTCAGGAAAAAAAAATCTTGCTAATATACGGACAGTCAACTCACTGCCGCCTAACCACTGGAGGAAAAGGCAGCAGCAGCCATAGGAAGAAGGAAAAAGTGATCGAAGAGAAGAAGGGAAGGGGCTGTCTATAGCAATGCTAGACATCCATGGTTAGAGGTTATAAAGCCCCTCTCAAAGTCAACAGTTCAGAAACTCCTTTGTCCTCCTAAAAGAGCGTTTAATTTTTAACGTAAACTTGCACTTAGGTATGCATGAACTTTGGTAAAATCCTGAGACATGTGTATAAAAGGGTTTAATAGATGACGGTCATGTGCTCTGCTGCCGGGTAATGATGTCAGCCCCTCGATCTCATTCCCTCTCTGCTTCTCTTTTGGCTTCTTTGATAGAGGAGGGCCTAATGTAAATTTAATTTGGAGTGATGTATGGCAAGGATGGGTGAGTGAGTGAGAATGGGGTTTTGGGTTTTGGGTGGCGGGCGGTGGCAGGGGGGAGTGATGGAAAATTAAGGCTGCGAGCAAAGGTGGAGAAGGCTGAACTGATGGTTACGGAGGGGTGAGGAGGTGGGTTGAATGAGCGGGTGACTAGCAGGAATATGGGAGCGAGCGTGCTCGGGTGGGGGTCATATAGGGTGTCTGATGTGTCTCTGCGGGGGGAGCAGCTGGATTGGGGTGCTGCCACTCTGCCAACACTGTCTTCTTTAAGCAGGATTAATGACGGTGTACGCATCCATGAATGTGCCGGCCTCCTCGTAGCGCACACACACACACACACACATGCACACGCTCCCATCGCCTCACACAATCTCCATGTCTGATTTATACAGACATGCTCAGCCCCTGCTATGCCACATTTACCCTCAACAATGTGGAGGGGAGGGACGGTTGCTTTTGGTTTCCAACAAGAGGGTGACATCTGAATGGGAGGAGGCTAAACACTCCCTGATCTCGCCTCTTCAAAGACCCCTCTGGTCCTTGTCGCCCCCTTGTCTCACTTTAAATGAAGTGGACAAATGCTAAATCAATGTTTTTAGTGTTTCTCATCACCATCTTTACCCCCCTTTCTTTCACTGTTTCCCGACAGATTGAGAGGGTATTGATGACCATGACTGTCACGACTGTGGCTATCAAGGTTTTTCGCCTCTTCCCTTAATGTCCCCTGGGAGTTTTCCTCACTCACGCCAACAAGGAGTCACATTTAAATAGAAGGGATCCTTGAAGGTGTAGCGTTTGCAGAAATGCCCCCACCCTCTATCTATACTGTGTTAATGTTGCAGGAATTTTTCCCAAACATTTTCCTCATGTGCAGCCATCGTGAAGATGAAATTCAGATACTTTCTGCAGATTTAATGAGTTTCTGCAAACGATTGCACAGGAAATTGTCACAGGGTTATTAAACAAAACATGGAAATTGCAATAATTGCATGTTGAACACAGGTATCGCTTCAGCAATGAAATCCTTGTTCATTAAGTTAAAATTCATTTGGGAATACTCAGAGTGGGAAAAAAAGTCTATCTACTCTGTTTCTCAATTTTACCAGATCACTTGCAATGTCATTTTTACATCTGACCTATATTTCCACATTGACCAAAACAATGAAAAAAACACTGTCCAGAAACTCCCAAATTATTATTATTATTATTTTTTAAATATACTTTTCATTTAATCATTTAAACATTCAAAGAACACACAGATAATTTCAATTTCCCTCTGTTGACAGCATGATGATGATGATGATGATGATCACCATCATCATCTACAGCTCCACAGACTGTTGTAATGGAGGCAGAGTTGAGGAGGATATGCAGGGGCTGAATGAATAGTGAGTAGTATTCATCAGACCAGAGGGAAGCGGCGGCCAAGATCCAATTATATATATTCATTAAGTGATAATGATATCATGGTCTTTTAACTGAGAAGAAAAGGGAGCGTAATTGAATAATAACAGTTGTACAATCCCAGAGGATTGTAGCCCCCTCCCCTCCCTCCTCACGCTCCCACCGCCACCACACAGACATGGTGACCCCCCTCTAAGGGTTGGGGAGCAGGAGGGAGGGCAGAAAGACTGAGGAGCAAGGATTGATGGAATTCTATTACTCCCTGATAGATTTATTATGAAGGCCCAAGTGGACTCTCTGCACCACTTTGTCACTCACACTAATCAGCCGAAGGGAGGGGCAGTGGCAACTCATGCCCCCCTCCTCCTTTGTGTGTCTCCACCCTAACGCGCCCCCTCCTTCCCCTCTCCTGCCCTCCTGCCCGTCACCAAAGACAAGGTTAGCAGCCGTCTGACAGGCAGACACGGCGGGTGGCCATTCTGGATCCCAGTGAGCCGAGAGAGATCTGTGGCAAATGGGCCAGCTGAGCTCCTCTGACCTCCAGAGTGAGCCCCTCATTTGTTTATTAATGGACGGCCATGTGCAACACCATAAGGTTGGCGTGTCATGCAGAGATCAACAGCTCTCGCATGGCAGCCCATTCTGACCGCTTGCTGCCTCCCTGCAACCCCCAACAAGTAGACCCAGAACAATTTGTAAACACTTAGCATGGTGATGAGCCACTAGGTCACGTTCCCTTCCTATTTAGCCTCATGTGAGACGACAGAAAGCAGGTGAAGGAGCTTTGGTGCACGTTGGTCATCGTGATTACATGCTCTTGTAGTAAAAACCTAAACAATTAAAGGATACATACTGTTGTTTGTTTGTTGATTTTTTACTCCAGGCTCCAAATTATTTTGGACCTGTAAATAATTTTGTAAGGATTTTTTATTGCAAGGACTTTAACAGGGTGACTGCACAATTTCTTGATCCCAGTGTGGGACAAACTAGAGAAAGTCGCTATGAGTAGACCTATAGTATGCTTCTTCTGCTTTCTGTTTACTCTCCTTTTGTCCTAAACCACTTACTTCAACAGCTTAAGTCCCTGTTTGTGTTCCCAGGAGAGTCTTGTGTGACATATTAAGTCCTTCAGAGAGCTGGAGAGTACCTTGTGTGTGTGTGTGAAGTTTGCACATTAGCATGGAGGACGTGAAGCAGAGGGTGTTAAGAACACAGCTGATGTTGTGTTGAAAAATCAAAGAATACACATGTTTGATGTGAAAGTGTGTGTCAGATGACGTAATTTTACTGTGACTGGCTTTTCAGCAGGTCTCTTGCCCTGTTACTCCCCATAAAGGTGTATTCCTCAGATAGACTCATTAATACATTTAATAGTTATTAACTATCTCTCTCTCTCTATATATATAGACTCAAAAATAGTTTGTTGATAATCACTAAAAAGCTGTATTTTGCATTTTATACTTTTTAATACTGGCAGCAAACAGCAGTGGTTTCCAGTCTTTCTCATCCAAGGATGTGAGGTGGATTTATGAACTCCCTTCATCAACCCTACCTGTCATGTTCACCTGTGTTCATTTGTATTGGTTTTAAGCCAGACCTGAACTCCTCAGTTTGACATTTACCTGTAATTATAACATTAATCTGAACCATTTATACTATTTTATTGCTATTTCAACCCTTTATTCACCACTTTAAATAGATGCTACGCCAATCAGTAGGGAATCATTATCGGTTGGGGGCCAACTGTTACCTAAAAAACACATATGTGCACAAAAAGACACAAAAACACCACCAACAACAGAAAACAGTAAATATATGTTTTAGTTAGGGTTATTCATTCAGCCACTTCAGTTTATTATTATGATAAATGATCATTACTTCTCTGTTTTATAATTTTCTATTCCCTTTGGCTATATTTCTATTGTTTGTCCATAACTTTTATTGAACTTGTGAGTCAGTCAGTTAAACTGCAGGTTAGTTTTTATTTTCTACATTAATTGAGCTACTTTCCCCCTCACTATGTCTCCTGGCTGCTATACTAAAGATAGGGAAGTTCAGTATTCTTCTTAATCATGTTTACATTTTTACTTGTAATTGAGGAGCAAGTGATATGTTCCAGTAGGAATGTAGTAACTTTAATTCAAGACATCTTATTCTATGTGATTTTACACCAGTTACTTTCCGTTAAAGTTGTGGAAGGAGCAGTTGGTGCTAACTGGTGGGATTTACAAGGTGGGGAAAGCCCAAGATGGGGTATAGTGATGATGCGTGGGAAAAATAATCACTTAGAAATAAGTCACAATAATTTTCATTGTGCACGGCAGGAGTTTTTTTCTTTGTGTGCAGACTGTAATCAGCTGGAATGTGCTGCTACTCTGAGAGTCACTGCTTTCTGTGGATTTAGCTAACTGAATTTAGCAAGATATAAGCAGATGCTAAAATGCTGTAAATCTAGTATAAAAGATTTGTTGAGTCAATCTAATCAGCATCTTAAATTGATGTCTGCTACACTTGTTGTAACCTTACATTGACAATGAACACCACAGCTTGTTCCAGCACAGCACAGTACATTACTGTAAACTTCACCCAAGAGCTGCAAACTAACCTTTGCTAAACGGCACTAAACTGTGTAGTATTTTCATATAGCCTTTCAATAATAAAAGATTAGTATAATTTAGTTTAATTTAATTTGCAAGACATTTCACATCATGAAAAAAATATAATTTCAGAAACTCTTCATGTATAGAGTCAATATCAGTTAGAAATTGGGACATTTTTATGTAAGATTATAACTTACTGTTTACCACATGTGACTTTCTGACTAGTCCTCACTTTTAAAATAATCTCTCATCTCATCCTCTGTTGTTCTCTCTTCCTTTCTCTTCTTCTAATATTTGTTGAGATGTTTGAAAAGCTGTATTAAAAATTACTCTATTTATGCTTGGTCCTCTTTAGTAGGAGTACCTAGATGCTTAAGTACAGAGACCACAACTTTATTGACATCTGCACGATGAACACATCACAGTGATGAGAAGGAAAAAGGATTTGCTGAGGATGTGAGTGTGCCCTGGGATGCCAGTACTTCCTAAGCAAGTATCTTGATGCTGCCAGCTGGAAGCAACACCGAACCACAGCCCACAGAAAAATTAACTCCCTCGACAGCATTATGCATATCAGATTCAATGATTAACTAAAGGTGCCGAAGGCAGTTCCAGATCCTTTCATACCACTTTAACCCCTGGTGCTAACAGGTTAATTCACAACTGAAACTTTGCAATTCCATCTTCTTAAAATAGTGTTCATTTACAGCTCAAAAGACTGCGTGTGAAGGCAGCGATATGGCATGACTGGGGAGCTTTAAGTGTATCTCCCATGCAGCAAATGGTTTTTTCACCCCTTTTTAGCCACGCGGTCTGTCTGCTTCACCTGAATCACACAATCAGGCAAAGAGAAAAAAATATTTCCACTCTCAAATTTTTTCCCCAGATGTATTTCGAATCTATTTTGCAGCTTGCAAACAGTTTGATTTGTGTGTGTGTTCCATAACTGAATATTTACAAAGAATTATTACTGTTTACATAGTTGATCCATATGGGCTTGAGACATTTCTCATCTATCATTTGTATTAATGTGACCATGTGTGTTTCAGACCACCCCAGTCCTGTACCGGGTGATCATAGCTTGTTTACGCTTCCACTTTATGTGTTTTTGTCTTGCGTAATTCTAACCTGACCACAATAATAGGATCTCCCATGTAATATCAACATTTAACCATCATCAATGTTTAATATCAGTGCTAAAAACATTTCTTTTACGAGCCTATAGGAACTTTGTTAATGTGCCGTTTGTTTGATGTGCATTTGTCAGTTAGCGACAGGCTTTTCCCGAACTTCTCTCGCCGAGCGTCACCGCCTCCCTCGGGTGGTCGTACATTGTCTTTCCACTCGGCTGTTTACACCCGTGTGCCTTTGATATAAACGTCTATTTGTTTTCAGAGGCCTCAGCCTTGTATACCGTGAGGCAAGATAAATATTTTGGAGCTTCATAGGCATAAATAATTGATTTGTGTCACACAGCAAAGCACGGCATCCCCACTTCACACAGCTTATGCAAGGCTTTGTTTTGGGCTGGAATATAACTCATAGGACAATAATGTTTACCCTGGTGGTATTGCAATTAACAGAAGAAAACAGCTGCATACATGCATCCGAGGCTGTGTCAAATTAAAGAGCTATTGCGAACAAGTACAACTCTGGCTTTTGTTTACTTGTGGCGAGCGAGAGCAGTAAACAGAACTGTGGGTGAGGTGGGTGAATGATAAGAGCCCTCTGATGGGAGAGCTGCAAATTGATTCGCACACACGCCAGGATGACTCAGTAAAGTCTTTTCTTCTAAATCAGCTCATTATTACTATTATTATTATTTTGTACAGATTTTTAATCTGTAAATGTCTATGTCTTTTGTCTTAATGCCTGTTTCGCTCTTTCACCGTCTCTCTCTCTCTCACACACACACACACTCACATAGAAATTCTCATTACCTCATTAGCAGAGGCAGCTCTCATTTAGCTCTTTAATGACGGTTCTAGATGAATGGGCCTGGTGCTGATCCCAGCGCTGTGACTGGATTAGTGATAATGACTGATCTATAGGAAGTGTGACAGCCTCATCTCAACTCTCCCCAGGTTCTCATCCTCTAGCCCGGGGCCAGCCAAAGTGAGATCCACAGGCCAAGTCTGGACCTTCACACAGATCAGGCCTTCAAGAAATTACCCCTGCTGGCTATGTTTCAGAAAAGATTAGTCTGTGGTTCGCTCTTTTTAATGTGCTTTTGTATAGAAATGATTTTCAGATCCAGAGTTGGAACTTACATCAAGCATGGAATTAATTCCAATTTAAAACTTTAAAGATGGCATTATGGATTAGGTTTGTTACTTTTATTGCACAACAGTGTTTGGAGCATTTTCCCCTCTGTTTTGAAGGTTTAACCTTAAGGAAAAATGCAATGACATCTGGTACTGGTTCCTAATGTTTTTTTTTTTTTAAAAACCCCTCAAAAAACCCCTAAAAACTTTGTGTCAAATTTTAACTAAAATGATTGCATTTATTTGCAAATCATTAGGGATAGGGAACATATTAAATGTTGAAACCAATAAATGTTATTGTTTTTCATCATGAGCTCATTTAAATTTGACATCAACAAAATATGTTATATTGTTATAACCCTTATATTATGTGTTATATATTAAATAAACATCTCGCTATATTAAATAAATCGAGATGTTTAACAAAAAATGTAAAGTCTGTTTAATGCTTACATTACCTGGTGGTGCACATCACACATAATTATCTTAGTAACACGATAACATATAAAAATATAAGCTGAGAGAGGCTGAGACTTTCAAAGAGTAACGATGTGGAGGGGCTTACCTCTTTATGAAAGACCGTGTGCGCAAACAAACAATTTAAGAATGTAACGTTTCTCAGTGCAAAATTGCAAAGAATCTGGGGATTTCAACTGCAGCCCATAATATCATTAAAGGATTAGTGAATCTACAGAAGTCTCTTTGCAAAAGGACGAGGCTAAAAAATAATATTAAATGGCTATGATCTTCAGGCCCTCAGGCAACACTGCATTAAAAACAGACATGATTCTGCATGGAAATCCTTGCATGAACTCAGAGACACTCCCAGGAAGCGGGTGAATAAGTATAATCGCTGGATTCATGAATATAGGTTAACGCTCCATGGAAAGAAAAAGACAACAACAACATCTAGACACACCACCGACTGCTCGGGGCACAAAGTTGTTTGTGAGGTGGGAAGAAAAGGTAAAGAGGAGAGAGACCATTTGAATTTTATCAGTTTACCAACCAAAAGCCAGCATCCAGGATGGCCTTGAAGTGCATTAAGGCACATGGCAAAGTAAGCCGTGAACACTAAACAGTATACAGAGAAACATATATATAGTCGATACCCTTTCTTTCTTTTTCGATACCTTGTTAAAATGTAACGGCATTTTTAATTTAAAGAAATCTATTTCTGGCTAATGTAATTTTTTTTTTTAAGTAAAGTAACAGTTCATGACACAAGGAGAATTAAAAGGAAATTTATTAATACAGGCATTAATCAGTCTTTTTGGTCATCATATGCCCACACACCCACTCCAGTTGGCTTCCTACATATGCATGTTTGAGACAACCAGGTGAACAGTCTGGACCGCCAGGCCTTTTTTTTTTACGGATTCATAATATGTGTCTGCATGTTGCCCTTCATAGTACTGTGTGCTGAATAAAACACAGTGAGTATGAGTCCATCTTAACTGAGTCTTATCTGAGCTTAGTGTCAATCCCACCAACATGATGCATTTTCAACCCTGAGGCCCCATCTCAGTGTCAGCTGATCCATCAGGGCTGCTGGTCAGTTCCTGGCCTTTGCAAACCCTGGGCGTTCAGTTTGAAACCACAGGGGACTGAGATCTCTGTCTGGAATACCCAGCAAGACCACTAAGCTCTACTAAGGCTGAATTAGTTAGGCCTATTACATTCTTTAAGGCAAGTATTAAGACATTATTGAGTCTGACTGGTTAGCACTGGTTACCACTTTATTTCAGCTGCACTGATTTACTTAGATTGCTCATAATAACCCCTTTGTCTGGAAGCCTTAGCTTTTATTTGTTTTGCGGTTTAACAATATGTCAAAATACAATTTTAAAGCAGGTGATTCAAAAGAGCACTGTGCCATTTCATCCGGAAAACATTTTAAGAGCTCAGATGTCATGAAGTCAAAATGTAAAAACAGTGCCAACAGCTCTGAATTACAGCTTTATAAAATTCTATATTATAAAAAATTTTCAGTTTTATCATTAAGCCCAGTGACTGCTGTAGCACAACACAGTATTAAGTATATGTAACAGGAGACTGTCAGCATGGATGGAAGAATTCATGAAATGATGGACTTTGGACTAGCTGTGGCAGTGACCTCTACTTCTGATTTAACTCCTTGTTTCCCTGTGCCACTCATCACTACCACCTCTTTTACTTGCTACCTCACCCAGCTCGACAGTTCTCCTGCCTAAAGCAGCCATGTAGCCTGTTGCATTTTCAGATTCACACCATCAGCTCTTCTGACCAAACTGGCAAACACGGATCACCTGGAACCAGCTCTGGTCTTTAGTTAGCAACAGCTGCAGCACACAGACTCTCAGGCAAAATTCACAATAAATTTACACTTCCTGGTAAAACCATCAGTGGCAATTCTATTGTGGTATTGTGGACATAACGCCATGGATGAGTGTACACATATATATATGTATATATATATATATATATATATATGTATACATATATGTATACAGAGAAAGACAGACAGAGAAATAAGCCACCTTTTGTATTCATGCTAATTTCCAGTCATGCACCTTTCACAAATGATCTCTCTTCATCTGCATAGGAATATTGCATTAGTGAAGAATGGTCCTAACTGTCTCAGTGTCTGTATCCGTGTGGGGTGAAATCTTGAGAAGTAGATAATGTGATACCCCCTGCTCCCCTCCCTCTTCCTCCTCCTCCTTCTCCTCCTTCTCCCCTGCACGTTACCCCACGGTGTGTGTGCCCAAGGCAGTGGGCGCCCTGGCTCCTGTGACTAGTGGGTTTGCTCCCTTCAGCGGCACCACTCATCTCTCTCTTTAATGTCATTTAGCTGCGGGGTGGCCAGCGCCTCGCTCGCCCATTAATCCCATTCCAAATGCCATAACATTTCCCAAAAAGCCCCTGCTTCTTAAAGCCGATAATTAGAATGTCTATTTAAAGTTCACCACTCTCCCTTGCCGTTATCAATTAAAAGCCGTTTAAAGGAGATTGGTGGCAATAGTCAACAAATTAAATCTCGTCTTCGCTCTTTGACGTTCAGTCTGGAATGCATAATAGGGGTCAAAAACGGCCCTCTGAACATAGAGCAAAATTTGAAATTTCCAAACAGTTCTTGGTGAAGAAGGGTAAAAGCTGCTGTAAGTCACTGTTACTGGCTGTAGATGCACTGTTTCGTGAGATTTTTGGAATGGCTCTATCATCATGTGATATAATTTGATAAATGGAAAAACAGATGCGTAACGGAGCCAAGCAACGTTATGATTGAGATTATCAAAGCTTGGGCAAGAAGGACACTGAGGTCAACGAACAATAACGCAGTACACAGACAGGACAACTTTTGTAATGGGATCAAATGCTTTGCATTCTTCTCCCCTCTCATTTCCCCAACAATTGGTACAGAAAAAAAAATATTTGAGCCAATATCACCCTGTATTCAGTGACCACGTATACTACATTTATGTAGTTGAGTATGTGCCCATTTTGCTTCTGTTCCACTATTTATTTCTTCATCCCACTTTGTCAAACTCTTGAGAAAAATCTTTAACAATCACGCGGTTTGTCACACGATTCACACGACAGCAGAGGCAAAGTATTGCTTTTAATCCGAACCAAGATAAAGAAACACCGGCGGCAGACTCTCAGAAATGCATTTCATTGAGACTTTCATCCGCGGCCGTCACCTCATTACCGTCTGACGATGACACAT